>NC_133651.1:203471147-203646755 GCF_009905375.1 Apium graveolens | reverse complement strand
GAATTAGAAAGAAGCTGTAAAACTCAAGGCTGACAAAAGAGCACAAGCAAAGCTTGAAAAACAGCTAAAGTCAAGCCAAGTTGAAGAAATGAAAGGAATTGAAGTTCAGGGGTGAAGAAAAGATTGCTAACTTAGATGAGGTTCTTGGGAGCATATTTGGTGAAAATATGGAAGAAAGAGAGGAATGGCAGAAGGGAAACAGAAGAAAGGCCAAGGCACACAGAAGGAGTGAAGATAACCCTGAAGATACCAAATCTATATCTAAACCACTACCTTCCATACCTAAACCTTTTGTTGCTGATCCCTCTATAAATATCCATGGGTGAACCAATCATTCCAAAAGAGGAACCTATTGATTGGGGTCAACATCACATTGCCTACCTTTTTAACCACTCTACCACTACCAAAGAAACAGAAAAGAAAATCTAAATCTACACCCTCCCCTAACCTCTAAGAAATTCACTCAAAAACAAAAACCTAACCCTAAGCCACCCATTTCTAAGATGATTATGTTCACATCTGTGACATAAAAGAAGCTTCAGACATTAATCTCTATCTGGATGAGCTGGAGGAAGTAAGGGGAATAGCTGCCTACAGACAGCTACCAGAGAGATTGGTTTTCAGATATAAGGGAGCTGGGGAAAGAACATGGCCTCTCTACAGGATTCTAAATGAAGGCTACTCTACCTTGATCAGAGTCTTTTCAGCCATCAAAAAGGATTCTGGCTTTACCAGAACAGCCAAGACTGAAATTCTCAACAAGATTGCCAACATAAGGAAGACTTGGAGGGAACCAAATGCTTTGCCCAGAACCTTACTCATACAAGAAAGGGGAACTAAAATTCACAAATCACCTCATTGGTTGATGGAATTTAGAGATGACAAAGGAGTCAGAAGATTTTTCAGACTTGAAGACCAACTCAAGATTGCCAGCAATGAAACTCTCAAAGAAATGCAATCTAAGTTGGATATCAGTGATGAAGATGAAGCTGAATTCTTCAGACAACTCCAACTCCAATTTGAGGAAAATGACAAAGGGCTAGGAAAGAAAACCAGGGAACAAAGAAGAAAATAATGATTTGCTCAGGCTAGAGGAGCACCCTTGGAAATACTGTAAATCTTCAATTACCTCCTAGTACATACACTTTTGCAGCACTTTTATATTTCTACTTAGTTTCAATTCAAATATTTGTTAAGTGTTTTGTTATCATCAAGTTAACCCTGAATTTATGCCTACAATTCTTATAGACATAAATAGGGGGAGATTGTTAGGAATATATGTGCATTAGTTTGATGATATGTTTAACAAAATACTTAAGTAGAAATTTAGTGTCAGTAGCCTCAACGGATAAGACCACTTTGGCTATCCGTTGATGGTGTAGCTTTACTTAGAAATAAGTCTAGTATTGTAGCATATTTCAGTCTCTGTATTTAAAATGTAATTCTTAGAAGTTGAGAGAAACTATAAGTCATGTTGACTACTAGATGATATGCAGATAGGAAGGCCAATTGTAAATATTTCATGCCTTGTAATTTTGTATAAATGAAGTGGTATCAACGGATGACTTAAAGACCTTCAACGGATGAGAAGCTAAGCTTCAACGGATGTCTCTAAAGCTTCAACGGATAACATCCTTCAACGGATGAGAGCATCAACGGATAAATGCATCAACGGATGAAAGCTTCAACGGATAACATCCTTCAACGGATGAAGTCATTAACGGATGAAAGCTTCAACGGATGTTCTGCTAATTAGCCGTTGATAAGTGGTAGTTGTACCTACAGACAGAGGCACATGGGTTGACAGAGAAAACTGAGATGTGGTAGCCGAATTTCAGGATCAACAGAAAAAGCAGCCGTTCTTCTTTAGTACAAAGATGCAATAGTCAACAAAGTACTGGAGTGAACAGGAAAAGAAGCAAGTGAAGAACTTATTTTACTATTGTAATTTTATATTGTTTTTCACTTGTACACTTGGTAATATATAAACCAAGAAGAAGCTAGTAATTAGGGAGAGATTTTCCAGAGCTGTTAAGAAATATCTTGAGAGAAAATTCATCTAGTTTGTACTAGGATGCAGCTGTGATCAACATTGTTGAACACAGATTTTCTAATATACCATCTCTGGTGGAACAACAAATCCACCAGAAAAGTTTTTAAAGTTTGTTGTGTTCTTTACATTTTGTGTTTGAATATATATCTGTCTGCATTAGCTCAAAGCAATTCATACACTTGTTCATCTAGAACACACTGCTTTAATAAACTTCTCAAAACCTGAAAAAGTTTTGAGATTTACATTCAACCCCCCTTCTGTAAATCTCATTGTTAGTCCTCTAGGAATAACAATAACAGAACATTCTCCAAACCATCTCCAACGACAACCAAAGTACTACAAATAGTCTTATCCCAACACCAACGACAACCAAATACTACATAATTAATTCTAAACACCAAGGCAGGAGAGCCTCATCTCGCCAACACCAACAAGTACGACATAACTACTACAAAGTCAAGTTTATAAATACCAGGGCAGGAGTGAACAAAAGTAACCAAGTATGTAACACCCCCAAATTCGGGGTCGGGGATCCGGGTTGTCACGAGTTCCATTTCCCTTACTAACACCTAATTCTTAATAAACAATCATCTACTGCGTACTGTGACCCCACAATATACACACACCACAAGTTATAGTCTCAGAGATGAATATCCAAAAATAACACAAGTCATTTTATTCCACAATTATAAACCATTACAGCTTAAAAGGGTTTCTGAATAAATTTACATATTCTTTGCCATTATTACAATTCATAAATATACATAAGTCTGGCACAACAAAAGTTGAAAGCCTAGCCTACTGGTAGTTCCTACCTCGGCTACAACGGAATCAACGCCTACAGGAAACTGCAGAACATTTCCAATCCGCTCACGAATTGGGAGCTTGGTCATGTTCATCATGTCTATCTGTTATTGTGTGATGAAAGAAGAAAGCAAAGGTGAGCAACAAACCCACCGAAATAATATGTATAATAATTAACAATATATGAGCATTCTCATAGTACTCATGAAAGTCTTGGTCAAGAAGAAATGAACCAAGTTGATATCTTAACACGATAAGTCGCAAAATATTTAGTATATATATACATATATACTACTCAAAATATTTGAAATCCTCTTACATGTATAATATACACAGAGTTCCAGTTTATAACTGTATAAAAATATCGTTGCAAGGTGATCTCATATATCTAACCTCGTCTCAACGTTTTTGTGAAAATCTTTGTCATGCATAAGATAATCATTAACCAGATATAAGTTGAAAAAATGAAGTTACAAGATACTCCAATATACTTATATCTTTTCCGAATACTACTTGAACTACCACCGTTCAAGTTATAATTAGTTTCAAAAGTTCATCACATAGATGAGAATACAAGATAAGACTTGAATAGATTCAATCTTTGAAATATTATTAAATGAAATGAAGTTACGAGATACTTCATTAAGTCCCGATATATATATATATATCCATATATATATCTCTCATACATTTCCTGAAAACCTCTGTCATGTAAAGTATGAACAGAGTTGCAATATCCAATGAATTTTGGAAAGAAAAGAATTTTGACAAAAACCCGATATCTTGCTGATCAGGAAAAGATACCAATAAGTAACCTTTTCTACTGTAGATGGATGAATTCCTCGCCGGTCATCACCCAGGCCGCATTAGGACCTCGCGCTAGACCGTTACCCGGCCACTCATGCGTGGATGGACTGTCACCTAGCCTCTTACACCTTCATAGACCGTACTCTGGCCTGTCGCTTATGCCGACTCAATTAGATGGACTTACTTCCCGAACATTGGGCAAGTAATCAAATTGTTTTCTCAAAACAGCAACCTCGTTGCGAATATAAAATACACCACAGAGCCGGATCCCTAAGATTTTTGAGCGAATATTCAAGTCTCCTTCGAAAGGAAGATCTTAAATCTGGAAACGAGTTTTTGGGATCCGCTCTAACTTTTAAAATCATTTTGAAAACTCGAAAATATTTTTAAGAATGTTTGGAGTAATGCTGATTTAATAAAATAAATCAGTCCCAATATATTAGAAAAAATCTGAATATTATTTTTTAAATAATATTCACATAAGGATAATCCTTATAAAAATAATTGAAGTAAAAGTTTTAAAACTCATATTTGAAATGAATAATAAATAACCAAAGATATACTTATACGAAAGTACGATCTTTATTTGAATAATCGAAAATGAGTTTGATTATCAAAATATTATTCTTTAATAAAATAAAGAATATTATTTAATAAATAAGCGGAGTCATAAGTCCTCGAATGAATATTCAAAATAATATTTATTCAATAAAATAAACGGAGTCATAAGTCCTCGAATGAATATTCAAAATAATATTCATTAAATAAAATAAACGGAGTCATAAGTCCTCGAATGAATATTCAAAATAATATTCATTAAATAAAATAAACGGAGTCATAGGTCCTCGAATGAATATTCAAAATAATATTCATTAAATAAAATAAACGGAGTCATAGGTCCTCGAATGAATATTCAAACTAATATTCATTAATTAAAATAAAGTTATCGAATAAACCTTATTCGATTAATAGTTTTGAAAACTATATCTATATATATATATATAGATATATATATATATATTATACTCGGGAACATCGACTCCCGGTTTAGCAATATGTTCACCTTTGGGTCCCCTATACTAAGGGTATACGCAACTACTGCTTATCTCTAGCATAGGTATTATGCAACTTATAAGCATTGAATCAACAATTAGATATCAAGATTACGAAACAAGCATGCATATAAATATCATATCACATGCTTCAATATATCGCAAGATTTGCTAATAACAATCATGCACTCAGCACAAGATAATGCATATACATATATACATCACAACAACAGTATAACGGGTAGAAAACTTGCCTGAGTGCTCCGGGGTAGACTTAAGCTTAGAGTGGGTCCGGTAACCTATGAACAACAACATAAGTCAGAATTAATCCCCGGTCGCTTAAGAAACTAGACTTTAACCAATTAGACCCCAAACGTTCGCTTTCGCGCTTAACGATTCACTTAAGTCGCTCGAGTACCCTCGGCTCCACCATTTTTAATAAATTAGCCATTAAGAGTTTTAAGACGATTCTTTCGCGAGTACCTTACCAACTGCCTAATCCACTTAAAATAATTGTTTCATACCCCAATTAGTCATTTAAAGTCCTTAACCAAGGTTTCAAAGTAAGGCGAGGGGTAATGGTTTGTTCGCGAAACGCCATTACTTAAAACGATCGTTTCTCCTAAACCGTACATCGGATTCAAGCGAACCACATATCAAAACGAAGCTCGTAACATGAACTATCTAAACATGGAAAAGGTTAGAATCTTTCAGTGAGTTCACGGGTCCTAAAGTTAAGAACAGAACAGTTAAGGAAAATCGGGCATTACGACGTTTATGTTTACGCGATTTCCAATTTTTAAACCACTCTAAACAACCACCATTCAACTCACAACCAACAATACAACCAACCTTCATCCAAACCTTACTACATCAGTCCCCAAATCTCAAGATTTTCCAATTTATACAACCCCACACATGAACTACTAGCTATACTTAAGTTTCATTAACTATAAACAAGATTTCAACATCCAAATCACTACAAATCCAATCCAAACTCTAAACACACAAGCATCATGCTTCTCATTTACTATAACCATCAAAACCATCATAATACTCAAAGTAAAGTTAGGGTTTGGAGGTGTTATACCTTCCTTGGAGTGATTAGAGTAGTTAGGAAGTCTTAGGGAGCCTCCTACAAGCTTGATCTTTCCAAAGAAATCAAGAACACAAAGTTAGGTTTTGAAGTTTCTAAAAGTCAGATTGAAAGAACTGTCAAAAAGAGGGTCTTACCATGCTTATTTGGACGAGACTTGTGAACAAGAGTTGTAGGCCATCTCAATACCTTTCCAAAGAGCTATAGAACATACTATTTGAGTGAGTATTAAAGGCGATATGGTAGTTTGAAGTTGCTGCTCTGGTTTTGGCCGAGAGCTTTTTGAAGGAAATGAAAGTCAACTTGTATTTTGTGTTTTTCATTTGTTTTGGCTTGGTTGCTTTGTTTTGTTTTGTTAATTATCCTTCTACCATGGTAAAAAAATGAATGGCTTAAAATCAACCAACCAATCCCTCCATTTGTCATGCTTATGTCACCATGCCTATGTCATCCATTTGCCACATATCTCTTCCTTGTGGTTTGATGATGTCACAATCCTTGGCTTCTTGTACAAGCTTGTCTCTTGGTCGCTTATTTGTTTTACGGTTCGCTTAACTTTCGTTTTCGTTCATCGTTTGAGGGATCATATCCGGGATCTTATTACTTGGGTTCCCCTAAATCTTTCTCAATATTTTGTATTCCTTTTATGATCCTCTCTTATAATCCTTGAATTTAAATCCTTTTAATCATGTTACCTTATACTCAATTCTTTCGGTATCTGGTGGATTTTCGGGAAAAATCAAAGTGTTCGAATTTGGATTCTGACGATCCTTACATACACTTATTTACTTTATGGAGTACTAATACGATCTTAGAATTTCCATAACAGTACTCCTATATAGCGTGTTCTGATAATTTTCCTTAATCAGCATCATCAGCAAAAGTTACTATTCATCCGTGTTTCAAAAATTTCCAAAAATTGGGGTTATTACAGTCTCCCCTCCTTAAAAGGATTCCGTCCCGGAATCAGATAGAAAATGAATAGGGATGCTCTCTTAGCATTGCACTTTATAAGTCTTAAGTAAATTTTCCCACATTGTGGTTCTACCACCAAATTCTGCCTAAGCACTTGTTCCTTTTCGATCTATAACCCTTTCTGGTTGCTCCATATAGGTTACGTCTGGTTGCATGCCTATGCGCTCATATGTCCCTATTTGTCTGGCATCCGAATTATACTTCCTTAACATTGATACGTGGAACACGTTATGAACTTGCTACATGTTCGGGGGTAGGGATAGCTCATATGCTAACTTCCTAATACGTCTTAATACCTCAAAGGATCCAACAATTCGTAGGCTTAGCTTTCCTTTCTTTTAGAACCTCATCCATCCTTTCCCAGGGAATACTTGTAACAACACTAGGTCCCCTACTTCCTATTCTTTGTCCTTTCATGTCAAATCAACATACCTCTTTTATCTATCCTGGGGTTGTTGTCATCCATCTTCTAATTAGATCCACTATATCTTTGGTCCATTGGACCACTTTGGGCCCGAGCATCTTGCGCTCTATAACTTCATCCTAACATAAGGGAGATCGACATTGTCTTCCCTCAAGGATCTCATAAGGCGATACCTCGATACTAACATACGATCGATTATCGTAAGAAAACTCAATCCGCGTTAAGTGATCATTCCAAATTTCTTTCAAGTCTATTGTACAGACTCTCATTATCTAATCTAGATCTACAGATTTTGCTTCTCAATACCCACTCTTTTCCAGTTCGTAATTGTTACTACCTTCCGTACCAAATTTTATACTGATTACACTTTTGCTCGTTAGCGTTCTATAACCTTTTAATAATCGCGTCAACCTTAGTATCACGAACGCGTTAAAATCGGAATACCACCATACTTGGTACCACTTCATCTCTAGCTGCCTCCATCTTCGAAAGCTTGGTCCTTCATATAGAAGTAAAAGAATTTATTGAGAGATCACTATGATCATGAACACTTGTTATATTGCATAGTTAGTACATAAGGTGGCCAGCCTTTAGTACTTGACAAGCAATTAAACAATAGATGGTATCCTACGAGGCTTCTATCACACAGATAGATAGTCATTCGGCAATACCTCCCCTTCTGGAAGGGTTGTTCTTCTCAGCTTATATGAAATGAAAAGGAGAGAAAAGAACGAATTGAAGAGAATTGTATATATATAAAATATACTTCCACAAAATATCTGGCTTGGAATCTACCTCTGAACTATAAAGGTTTGTCATATGAGAACAAAACATATATGTATATATATCAACATCAAGTATTATAGCATCGTATTTCACGTGTCTGAATATTTACTATTCCGTCCATCATTCTATGGACCCATGCTCTTGCTCGAGCTTATAAACAATCACCGTTAAAACTCCCTCGACAGCGAAAATCGAATCTGGGATTTCATTCTAGACCTCCTCGTTACTAGAATTTTATGCTTGCACCGCACCCTTCCTCGTATAGTAATACGACTCTCTATTGCTAAGAAGAAATAAATATTCAATAGGTAGATAATCGACTTAATTAGTCTATCAATGATAACTTATACATCACCACGACCCGATTAGTGGTACTTAATCTCAACATCCATTACCATACAACTCTCGCGGTTGTAATCGGCTCATTATTCAAAGAATCGTTGATGCATTACTATAGTCCACCACGGACCTACGGTAGTCATTCTTTTTCCTTGGAATCTTAATAGCTAACCATACGGAGTCCATACCTATCGTATCGAATTATTCTAAGGAGGTAACATGATCACCGCTCATGATTCATGAAAAACACTCCTGAACTTGACGCACATATGACATGAACCAGATAAAATTTCAGAAGAGTTTCAATGAAAGCAACGATAGCAGGTTAATACCATTATTAACCATATGTCTTTATTAGTAGACATGAAGTTCAAAGGTTCATTTAGTCCTCTCGTAACATGGTCCTGGCTTATCTCAAGATAGGACCTTCTAAAATAGATAGCCCGCTCACACTGCTAACATGAATTAAATCTTTACCAAACTATTATTACGGTTGAGTATCGTACAATCATCAGAAGAAATGTCAATCTTTCAAACCATAATACAACCTTCACGGCTTTAACCATCGTCACTGTATTCCTCTGGCACGTGTGCTTATAATTGTCCTCTTACACTTAAAGTGTCGGCCACCTCTTTGACCTTTCCTGATAGTAAAATTTCCTTACAATCAATGTCATTTTTTTAACCACCTCCGAATAAATTTTCTACCTCATTTCAATAACTGCTTATGTGAAAATGCTTTTCTTAAGTCCTGGTGAGAAGAAAAAAAATCACCCTTTTTTTTCCATAAGTCATTGCCTTAGTCTTTAGATGTGAACATTGCCACGACTGACTCTCGATCATACTTAGGACGTCTCTTATCTTGGGTCCTTCTTGTTTTCACCAATCTCGACCCTCATTGGGTCGATCTATACTTTCTTATGGTTTAACACGTGCTCCACCTGGCATTATTATAATTACGTCATATTTCCTTTATCAAAATTTCTATTCTTGAGAACTTTGCATATTACCTTTTTTCCTTGTAAGACCTCTAAGGTTATCCTTAAATCCTTCATCAGGTACACCCTAGGCACAGGGCATATCAAGATACCATTTACTAATACCAGAATCATTGTATATATACTTCTAAAAAATTTCTCCACTGATCCTTAAAGGTTGTTGTTACCTTAATCCTTTCCAATTCATATTGTCAAAACTCATGCTTTCCCTATTAAGGGTGAAATTCCAACCTTTATGCATTCCCCTAGGATTCATTTCAAGTTATCGGGGTTTTATCCTTAATTCCACCTTTACAAGATACTTACACTCTTCCATGGATAAATCAAGTCATATATACTTGATAGATTACCTTATTCAATCATTCTCACTTCGATAGTCTATACTTAATTTCACAATAGCATCCTTATTCAAACTGAGGTCAATCCATATGGCCTCCAAAAGATAACAACGGTTTTTTTTTCCGCTTTGCTTGCCTAATTTGGTAATGACAACAGGGATGTTCTGGAAGATATTGGTCGTGTTCAACGTGAACTTCTTCTTAATAATTCCTTATTTACTTTTGTTGTTTATCTCAACAGTCATCTCAATGTTGGGATATCTTTCATACCTGGCGTCTCCCTTTCTGGGTATCAAGCCACCGGTCTTACACTTCACATTCTTGAAGGTCACTTCCTTCATCCAATTTTCCTAATTTCTTACTTCCTTTTCTCCTCAGTCTATCCGCGTCTCATTATTTATCCTTCGAACTATCTCAAGGTTTCCTCGATTCCTCCCAACTTACAGGGGATAAAATATATGTATCTCTTATGCCTTCAACCATCAATTTTAACTCATGGTAAATCACTCTCATCCTGACGGTTACATACTTTTCTATTTCTATTGCTACGAGTCTTTAGGGTTTCCTCATACCCAACTCCCTTATCATTCCTCAAACTCTATTGCCTTTATATTCCTTTCCACTTCAGTTTCTTTTTATTTTCCTTTCTCTTATCATTATTTCATGAACCAACACAACATTAGCATTGATTTCAAACATCCCGTCATTCTGGATTCGTGTCCTCAGAACGAATCTTGACAACTTTTACAACTTAGATTCATAATTCATCATACTCGTCTGCCTTTGTTCTGGCTCTAAAGCTTTTACACTATCTCCATAACCTTGGGAAGTACTTTCCTGAAAATAATTGACTGAACTTAAATCAGTTTATTATAATCTCTTGCTCCGTGCCTTCCTTGGCCTTTCACCAGCGGGTGGCCTCTCTCTTAGGAGGGTAAGTGACAAAAATAGTCTTTTGTGATTCGTCAATCATTTAGAATCTCAAATGATTCCTATATTTCCTTTAGCCAGGCTCTTGCCTTGACTGGGTCAGCTTGTTCCTTGGAACTCTGAGAGCTTAGCGACTTAAAGGTCCTGAAAAAATTTCTCACCGCATTGTTTCCTCAGGGTGGTGGTTGGGGATAATAGTCTAAGTTTTGTCTAGAAAGGTCCATAAATTATCGTATAGGAATACCGTCTCGGGTCTCCTTTCCTTACTCGACTTTTGTTTCCTTAGTCTGAACATTCCCTCCTCCTGCCCATAATCGGGGTCATCCTACATGTTTTAAATCCTCATTTTCCACTTCATTATATTATGGGTTCCTTCTATCTTGATGGCGACCTCCTGACTATCACATTCAGGGTTTGCTCTAAATCTTATTCCTCAAACTAGCTTTCATCTAAGATCTCATCTTTAAGCTCTTGAACATTTGGAACCCAAATTCTGTAGGGATACCTCATTATTCCCTCATCATCTTTCTAGGTATTAATCTCTTCTCCAGTCATTGGTTCTTTGCCTCTATTCATCACTTTTTTTTCTTGGCGCAATATGATCTTCTCCAATAATTCGGGTTGTATTGCAATCTCAAACAGTTTTTCGGTACCGGCTTCGGTTACCTTCACTTCTATTTCCATTTTCTCAAAATCTCTTATAAACTTTCCCAAAGACATTATCATCTTGAGTCTCTCCTTTTTACTAAGGGCATCAGCCACCACATTGGCTTTCCCCGAATGATAAAGAATCTCCCAATCATAATTCTTGATTAGCTCTAACCGCCTCCTCTGGCGTATGTTGAGCTCTTTCTACGTAAAAATGTACTAGAGCTCCTATGGTTTGTGTAAATCTTGCACTTCTCTCCATACAAATAGTGCCTCCAATCTTTAGGGAAAAACTATTGCCACGAGCCCAAGCTCATGGGTGGGGATATCGAATTTTATATTCCCTTAATTGTCTTGACGCGTACGCGATTACCTTGTTGTGTTGTATAAGAAGCACCCTAAATCCTTATGTGAAGCGTCACTACACATCACAAAATCTCCTTTTCCATCCGACAACGCCATCATAGGGGCCGTCACCAATCTTTGGTTCAGTTCTTAAAAGCTGATCTCGTATTTTTCTGTCCATTTGAACTTCTCAGTCTTACGAGAAAGCCGCGTTAAAGGGGCTACTATCTTTACAAACTTGAACGAACCTCCGGTAGTGACCAGCCAATTCTACCTCTGGTAGTTGCCCTGACCATGGTCATCAATTCCTCAGTGGTCCTTTATTCATTCTTGTCAGGATCCTCCATGGAATCCTTCTCAGCAATAATCCCTTCTAGGACAACATCTTTAACCGCTACATTCTAAATATGAACATCATCCGGTCCCGTGTTAGGACGCTCTATCGAATCCACAATCTGATCTCCAATAAGTAATAAAACATCATCGCGCTGTTGCTCCTCAACCTCAGGGTTCGGAGTTCCGCTACCATATACGATAACGAACTACGCTTCTATCACGATATTTATAAGGGTTCTCATAAGGGTTTTAACTGTCAGTACTACGTTAGGTAGCTGTTAGGGCGAAATCACGCACTAATATTCACGCAAGTATACGCGTTCGCAAGTAATATAGAATACTTTCTAGTTCGTTCCCAGAGAGACTCAGACTAAATTATTGTCTAACTAAACTCACTCACCAATGTATGATTACTTCTCAATGTTAAGATACTAACACTTAAAATTGTTGATTAAATACTAACTATAATTAACTACTTAATTAATCACTTAACTAACACTTCAATTTATCAATAATAAAACACTCATGAGATCACAACTTCATTATTACTTCCTTCTATAGCCATTGTTATTACCTTTAGCATGTGACAGTGATGATATTAATCGAATAACACGAAACTGATAAAAGCCAACTTTCATTGTACTAATACTATTCTACTAAGCATCCACAATTAAGATAGAAGTTGAATAGTCATCAATTATGTTGAGTTCCTATATGTCTACAGAAATTGACAACACAACGATTTAAGCACAAGTTATTCCTTTTGATTACATAGGGCAAATAAAACTGTTAGAGTTACCCACTAATCATATACAACGTACATGAACCTATACTAGCATGGCAAGTTCTAAATCTCAAGATCCACCGTCGCTTCACAAGAGATTAACACCCTATCTTATATGTTCGCGACGCACATAAGACGAATACACACAACCAATACTAGATATCATACAATCATCACACACTAAAGTATTAAACAATTAAATAAAGAATTCCATAATAAATCCGTTGCAACCCCATGATCACGATTAGCCCATAATAGCACTTATCGTCATCATGGGTTCATATGAAATCATGATAAACAAACACAAGAAAATAATAACTAAACTAATTATATTAAAACAGAGTACGTCACAAGAGTAAATAAGTTCAAAGTAAGAAAACTAGCATCCAACGTTACAACGAAACAAGAATCACAAGAAAATATGCTTCCTCTTCGTTGCAGTGTGCTAAATCGGTCTTCTTCCTTATCTCCTTCGCTCCTTGCGTAAAAACACAATCTTCTTCAATCCACCACTTGTGAAAACGTCTCAAATCTACTTATATAATAGTCCCATAAAACTCAGATTACATAGAAGTGGAAACCAAACAGAAGTAGAAGTCCTGAAATAAATTATCTTTTTCCCCGACCCTGCGCGGCCGCTCAGCATACCTGAGCGGGCGCTCAGCTTGCTGCGCGGCCGCTCAGCAATGCTGAGCGGGCGCTCAGACCTCTACTGGAAAAAATCTGATTTTGCACCGTTTCTTCGCCGTAATCTACCCGTTTCTTTCCTCTCGCAATGGTGAACACCTGCCAAGGCTTATTCTTGATGATTCCTCCCCCGAAATGCAACTAATACCCTGAAATGCATAAACACTAGAAAAACGCATCAAATACACAAAATACTTGATTTCAATACACCAATTTAAGCCATTTTAAGACGTTCTAAGTGGTATAAAATGCCACTTATCACACCCCCAAACTTAAATCGATGCTTGTCCTCAAGCGTCACAGACTCAAAAACAAATAAAAACATGCATGAATGCAATCTATATGAAAATGCAGCGATCCCCCTTACTACGATTAACCAACCAAATTGCAACATCTCAACGAATGCAGTTAGACAACTAAAGGTCAATAAACTCATGCAAACGGACATACAGCCAGAAACGTGGTGTGTGCAGATGCTTAACAGATATGCTTCGGAACTAGACCAATTATTATGACTAGACTATCCTCAAGGCAATCCAATGATTATACAAAGAATAAAAATTCTAGGCACAAAGTGATATACAACACTACAAGAACTCTGGAGCTTATTACGGAATCGTACTTTTTATTCACAACTCAAATGCTTATTTGACCGTGCAATGAGTGAGGTCCACAAAAGACTTATACAATGGTATGCATGTAACGAGCGTTAGGTTAGCGGATCCCAGACTCTAAAAGCCTTAGGTTACTAGGCACAAAGTCCCCTAAAAACTTAATAACTCGAATACCAAAGAGCACACTCTTGATCAATTATGCATAAACTAAATTTTTTTTCTTTTTTTTCATTATATAACTTCTGAGCAAGTGCGTTTCACTCCATCTTGCTCAACTCTAGACTACTCGCACCATATGCGAGCCGGCTACTAGCCATTTGACGCCTAGCCACAACTAGCAACAACTTTCATATTTTTTTCTCCAAAATTTTTCTTTTTCATGCCTTTATCACTAAGAACATATTATCGAATTCTAAGCATAATAAGTAGATTGACCTTGAAAACAACCAAATAATAACAACAATCTAGCCCTTACACATTCTCTAAGACTTAGTGGAATTACAAGTGTTTCTAGCATGCATATCAACCTACACGACTTAATATCACTTTAATGCTATCACTTCACTCGCATCAATATCACAATTCCGTCGATAAATCATTGCAAAAGGGATCATGGTAAATGCATGAGCTACATGACATTCATAATAAAAAACTATATGGCATAAATTATGCAACTATATGAACTAAACTATCATGAATATGCAACTATATGACACACACACAATATTCCTTAACTACCACCCCCAAACTTAAAATCTTCACTGTCCTCAGTGAAAGTAGTAGAAAGGAACACAGGGTATACCTACTCGGAGTCATCATCATCATCACCCTCAGTGGGTGGAGTATCAGGCGGCGGGTATGCAGAGTCCTCACCAAAAACTGGCCACTAGATATCAGCTCCAAGGCCCCGAAGAGCAGTCCCTAACGCAAGGGTGAGCTCCTGAGCAAACCTGCTCTGCGTCTCATACATGGCATCCATCCTCCGTGAAAGCCTCCTATACTGGGCATCAGCCAACCCAGCACCCTCCTGAGCTCTCGAAGAACCAGCCTCATCACGCCCTGGCCTAGCCATAGTAGCACATCGTGCTGGACGCCCTCCTGGAAGACGATAACCCAGCCCATGCTCCTCAGGCTCACCACCGGTCCACTCCTGCATCCCATTCAGAGTGCCAGAATCAATCGGAGCTGCCGGCAACTGCAACTGCTCATGAGCCGGCCAGTTCACTCCCACTGCTTGGCATAGCTTCGTAACCGTGGATGCATAAGGGATGTTCATATGCTTCGCTCCCCTCAAAAACTTCAGAATTCCTTGGTAGATAAACTCACCAAGGTCTACATAGTACTCCTCATTCAGAATTCCCCACAACAACTGTGCTCTCTCAACTGTGACCTCGTGTGCATGCGAAGAAGGCAAAATATTAGCATAAATAAATGCATTCCATGCACGGGCATACCTGTTCATGGCGATCGTCGGAAAGTGACGATACTCATTAGTGTCGGTCCTGAAGGTCCAAACTGTGCCCGGTCGACAGAGAGTCGCACAAATTAAATCCAAGTCAAAGTCCTCAGCAGTCTTTTCATTCCAGCTCTCCTCCTCGGGCTTCCTCTCTCGCTGTCCAATCACACGGCGAATCGCCGCAGGGTGATAATCAACTGTCAGCCCTCGGACCACAGAAAACCCATTCTTTTCGGCCTTCGCGTTCGCGTAGAACTCGCGAACAACGCTCATCGGTACCGCTTCGGGTGACTCACAAAAAGCTATCCACCCCTTCTCTGCAATCATGGGTAGCAACTCACCATCCCTCCCCGATGGTAAAAACCCTCTCTCCTTGAGAATCGGCTTCCCCAACAGCCTAGTGTACTCCTCCTCCGCAGCTCTGTCAGTTATCCGAGGCCTTGCAGCAGTACCCCTCGATGAATCAGCAGTAGGAACTGTGCTGCTGCTGTCAATAGCGCGTGCTCTCTTGGGTGCCATTGATTCGTGAATAAAAGTGTGTAAGAACTGATTTTTGATGTTTGTGAGAGAGTTTAAGTGTAGGAAGTTTTGTGGGAGATATGTAGGATAGGTGTATGTATATATAGGGTGTGGATTAGATTAGGGTTTGGGAATTAAGGGTTAAAATGATGGGGTAGTGGGAACAAATCGTGGGTTTATGGGCTAAAACTGTTTTTGTGTTTTTTTTTCTGAACTGTAAAAAAAATTTCTGGTACTCGACCCCTGAGCGGTCGCTAAGCAAAGCTGAGCGGGCGCTCAGCTTGCTGAGCGGGCGCTCAGGGGGTCACTGGAAAAAAAATTTCAGCCCCTGTTTTCTGATTTTTTTGTGTTTTTGGATAGGTTATTAACTTCTAAGGGTTCCTGTAACAACAATTCATTGGTTGCCTCCCACGCAGCGCTTCTTTTTCGTCATTAGCTTGACGTTTCGTACCCTTCTCACGTAGTCAACAAAATGGCACTAACCACTTCTCGGTTTGCCATGTCCCCATAGTAGTGCTTCAACCGCTGACCGTTAACCTTGAATGCTTGGTCCGGATCATTCTCAAAAATTTCCACTGCTCCATGTGGAAACACAGTTTTGACAATAAAAGGTCCAGACCACCTTGATTTCAACTTCCCAGGAAAAAGTCGGAGCCGAGAGTTGAATAAGAGAACTTGTTGCCCTGGCATAAATAACTTAGGATGTAGCTTCCTATCGTGCCACCTCTTCACCTTTTCCTTATACATTTTGTTATTCTCGTACGCTTGAAGTCGAAATTCATCAAGTTCATTAAGCTGAAGCATTCTTTTCTTACCAGCTGCATCTAAATCCAGGTTCAACTTCTTCAATGCCCAGTAGGCCTTATGCTCAAGCTCCGCAGGTAGATGACATCCCTTACCGTACACTAACTGAAACGGTGACATCCCAAGTGGAGTTTTGTATGCTGTTCTGTAAGCCCAAACAGCTTCATCGAGCTTTAAAGACCAATCCTTCCTTGACGGACAAACAACCTTCTCTAGAATGCGCTTTATCTCTCTGTTAGACACTTCCGCTTGACCATTTGTTTGCGGATGATAGGCAGTAGCTACTCGATGATTCACATTATAACACTGCATCATTGAAGTGAACTTACGGTTGCAAAAATGCGATCCTTCATCACTTATGATTACCCGAGGTGTTCCAAACCTTGTGAAAATTTGCTTATGAAGAAAATTTAGCACTGCCTTTGCATCATTTGTCGGTAAAGCTTTAACTTCGACCCATTTTGAGACCTAATCGACTGCCAGCAAGATGTACTGATTATTGCAAGATGAGATAAAAGGCCCCATGAAATCGATTCCCCACACATCAAAGACCTCGACTTCAAGCATCACATTTAATGGCATCTCATCCTTCCTTGACACATTTCCCACTCTTTGGCAACGATCACGCCTTAAAACAAACTGATGAGCATCCTTGAACAAAGTAGGCCAAAAAAACCTGCTTGCAAAATATGAGCTGCCGTCTTCTCACCACCATAGTGTCCACCATAAACCGTGGAATGGCAGTCTCGTAATATCCCCTCCGTTTCACAGAACGGGATACATCTCCTGATGATCTGGTCAGCTCCCTGTCTAAACAAATATGGTTCATCTCACATATACCACTTCACCTCATGCAGAAACTTCTTCTTTTGAGCGGATGTCAAATTAGGAGGCATTATATTGCTGACGAGATAGTTTACAATATCTGCAAACCATGGTTCTTCCTCCTGAATTGCAAACAACTGCTCATCCGGAAAAGATTCATTGATTAACGTCCTATCTTGTGAAGTAGAATCGGGATTCTCCAACCTAGAGAGATGGTCAGCTACTTGATTCTCAGTACCTTTTCTATCTTTGATCTCTAACTCAAATTCCTGAAGTAAAAGCACCCAACGAATGAGTCTCGGCTTCGAATCCTTCTTGGAAACCAGATAGCGAATAGCCGCATGATCAGTGAATACTGTTACTTTCGTACCAAGTAGATAAGATCGAAATTTCTCAAAACCAAAGACTATAGCCAAAAGCTCCTTCTCAGTAGTGGTGTAGTTCAATTGGGCACCATTTAAAGTCTTACTCGCATAGTAGACCACATGGAAGAGGTTTTTCTTGCGCTGTCCCAGAACTGTACCTACCGCATAATCACTCGCATCACACATCATCTCAAACGATTCTGTCCAATCTGGTGCTGTAATAACTGGTGCAGTGATCAAACTCTTCTTGAGAGTCTCGAATGCTGCCAAACATTCATCATCAAATTTGAAAAGCACATCTTTCTCAAGCAAATTGCACAACGGCTTAGATATCTTTGAAAAGTCCTTGATGAATCGCCGATAAAAACCCACATGACCGAGAAAACTACGGATTCCTTTCACAGAATTAGGTGGGGGAAGATTTTCAATGACTCCCACATTGGCCTTGTCCACCTCCAGACCCTTGCTAGAGACCTTATGCCCAAGAATAATGCCTTCACGCACCATAAAATGACATTTCTCCCAATTGAGCATCAAATTAGTTTCCACGCATCTTTTGAGTACGTCGCGCAGATTATTCAAACATTCATCATATGAATGTCAAAAGACGGAGAAGTCGTCCATGAACACTTCGACGTTATTTCCAATCATGTCAGAGAATATAGCCATCATACATCTCTGAAAAGTGGCCGGGGCGCCACATAACCCAAACGAAACTCTGCGAAAAGCAAACATGCCAAATGGACAAGTGAAGGTAGTCTTTTCCTGATCCTCTGGTGCAATACAAATCTGATTATACCCGAAATAACCATCCAGAAGACAAAAATACTCATGACCCGCCAACCTGTCAAGCATCTGATCAATAAATGGAAGAGGGAAGTGATCCTTCCTTGTGGCTTTGTTCAATTTTCTATAATCCATGCATACTCTCCCTCCTGTAACTGTTCGAGTAGGGATGAGCTCATTCTTTTCATTTGCGACCACAGTGATACCTCCTTTCTTAGGTACACATTGTACGGGGCTCACCCACGAGCTGTCAGAAATAGGATAAATGATGCCTGCATCCAGCCATTTCAGAATTTCTTTCTTCACCACCTCCTTCATGATGGGATTCAGTCTTCGTTGATGTTCCACAGTTGGCTTACTACCTTCCTCTAGCAGAATTTTATGCATACAATATGAAGGACTTATCCCCTTGATGTCTGTTATGGTCCATCCTATAGCCGATTTGAATTCTCTCAAAATCCTTAAGAGCTTGTCTTCCTCACTACCTGAAAGGTCAGATGAAATAATAACAGGTAACATAGATGAATCACCTAAAAAAGCATACCTCAAGTGTTCAGGTAATGGCTTGAGCTCCAAGGTAGGTGCTTCCTCTATTGATGGTTTGAGCTTCCCTTCAGCATTCTTAAGGTCAGAAGTACCAAGAGATTCAAACGGTATGTCCAGCTTTCGCTTCCAGGGAGAAGCGTTCAGATATTGTAATTGCTCGTTGCCATCTTCATCATCGCTGTCAAAATCCCCCACTAAGGCCTTTTCCAATGCATCAGACATTAGCATGCGATCGAGTTCCGAAGTAACCGCTGAATCAATCACATCCAATTTTAAGCACTCCTCATCTTCTGTAGGGCATTTCATTGCCTTGAATACGTTGAAGGTCACATCCTGATCTTGGACCCATATAGTAAGTTCACCTTTTTGCACATCTATCAAGGTATGGCCAGTAGCCAAGAAAGGCCTTCCCAAGATTATGGGAATCTTCTTATCTTCCTCAAAATCCAGAATAACAAAATCTGCAGGAAAGAAGAGCTTATCCACCTTGACGAGCACATCCTCCACTATGCCCCTTGGGTAAGTAATGGAACGATCAGCCAATTGTAGCGACATGTATGTGGGTTTTGGATCAGGAAGATCCAGCTTTTTAAAGATCGACAACGGCATCAGATTAATGCTTGCTCCCAAATCATAAAGGCACTTGTCAAAAGTCAGATTACCAATGGTGCAAGGAATGGTGAAGCTTCCTGGATCCTTCAGTTTTGGTGGTAACTTTTGCTGCAGAACAGCGCTGCATTCTTCCGTGAGAGCAACGGTTTCAAGGTCATCCAGTTTCACCTTCCTTGAAAGAATAGTCTTCATAAACTTCGCATAACTAGGCATTTGTTCCAGAGCCTCAGCGAAAGGTATATTGATGTGAAGTTTCTTGAACACCTCCAGAAACTTCCCAAACTGTCTATCCAGCTTTTGTTGCTGCAATCTCTTTGGAAAAGGTGGTGGAGGATAGAGCTGTTTCTCCCCTGTATTAGCCTCAGGCAGAGTGTGTTCAACAGTAGTCTTCCTTGGTTCCGCCGCTTTCTCCTTTTGCTTAGATTCTTCATCTCTAATTTCAGCTTCTCCTTCTTTTGCCTTTTCAGCATCAGCCACTTTTCCAGACCTTAAGGTAATAGCCTTGACTTGCTCTTTAGTTTCCTTCCTGCCTGGTACTTCCGTGTCACTGGGAAGAGTGCCAGGTTGATGATTGAGCACTGCATTGGCTAATTGACCGATTTGATTTTCCAAGGTCTTGATAGAAACCGCCTGACTCTTGCACAACAGCTTAAGTTCCTCAAAATTAGCACTGGTAGGTGCAGCTGTACTTCCCTGTTGAGGATATGATTGCCTTGTAGCATACTGCTGTGGTTGTTGGAATCCAGGTGGGTTAAATTGTTTACTCACTCCTTGTTGATATGGTGGCTGAATAGCATTCTGATTATTCTCCCAGCTGAAATTTGGATGATTTATGTTGTTAGGATGATAGGTCGCTGGCACAGGCTGCTGTTGTCACTGATAATTATTCACATACTGAACAGATTCGTTGACAAGAGAACACTGATCCGTAGCATGAGAACCTGCACAAAGCTCACAAACCATAGCTATTTGATTAACTCCATATGTATCCAGAGAATCAACCTTCATTGATAGCGCTTAGAGCTGGGCTGCAATAGCGGTGGCTGCATCAACTTCCAGAATACCTGCTACCTTGCCTGACGTCATCCTCTGAGTTGGGTTTTGATGCTCATTTGCAGCCATCGTCTCTATAAGATTATACGCCTCAGTATAGCTTTTAGCCCATAAGGCGCCTCCAGCTGCTGCATCGAGCATGGGCCGAGATTGGGCCCCCAAACCATTATAGAAACCAGTGATCACCATCCAATCCGGCATTCCATGATGTGGACATTTTCTCAACATTTCCTTGTAGCATTCCCAAGCCTCGCACATAGATTCTGTAGGTTGCTGCGCAAACTAAGTAAGAGCACTCCTCATAGCAGCAGTCTTTGCCATCGGATAAAACTTCACCAGAAACTTCTGCGCAAGATCTTGCCACGTAGTGATGGACCCAGCTGGTTCAGAATGTAACCAGTCTTTAGCCTTGTCCCTCAGTGAGAATGGGAAAAGCCTCAACTTGATAGCCTCATCAGTCACGCCATTATACTTAAAAGTGTTGCAGATCTCGACAAAATTCCTTATGTGCATGTTGGGGTCTTCAGTTGTCGCTCCTCCAAAAGAAACAGAATTCTGCACCATCTGAATAGTGCCCGGCTTGATTTCAAAGGTGTTAGCTTGAATAGCCAGATGAAGGATGCTTGACTGAATGTCATCAATTTTAGGCCGAGAAAAATCCATAAGAGCTGGATCAGCTTGAACAATACGATCTCCCATGTTTACTGGTTCTTTCTGCTCAGTTCCTGAATCCGAATCCTCAAAATCTAACTTCTCCGGAATATCAAGAACTTCGTCCGTCTCCTCAGCTGTATCTAAAGTCCTCTTGCGAGTACGAGAATGAGTTTGCATAAACGCTTGCTAAAGTACCTGAAACACAACCGAAAATCTTAATTAACTACTACGTCCTAATCACTGAGTCCTAATGACCAATGATGGTAAGTACATAAACTAAACAATTACGCCGAGTCCCCGGCAGCGGCGCCAAAAACTTGTTAGGGCGAAATCACGCACTAATATTCACGCAAGTATACGCGTTCGTAAGTAATATAGAATACTTTCTAGTTCGTTCCCAGAGAGACTTAGACTAAATTATTGTCTAATTAAACTCACTCACCAATGTATGATTACTTCTCAATGTTAAGATACTAACACTTAAAATTGTTGATTAAATACTAACTACAATTAACTACTTAATTAATCACTTAACTAACACTTCAATTTATCAATAATAAAAGACTCATGAGATCACAACTTCATTATTACTTCCTTCTATAGCCATTGTTATTACCTTTAGCATGTGACAGTGATGATATTAATCGAATAACACGAAACTGATAAAAGCCAACTTTCATTATACTAATACCATTCTACCAAGCATCCACAATTAAGATAGAAGTTGAATAGTCATCAATTATGTTGAGTTCCTATATGTCTACAGAAATTGACAACACAACGATTTAAGCACAAGTTATTCCTTTTGATTACATAGGGCAAATAAAACTGTTAGAGTTACCCACTAATCATATACAACGTACATGAACCTATGCTAGCATGGCAAGTTCTAAATCTCAAGATCCACCGTCGCTTCACAAGAGATTAACACCCTATCTTATATGTTCGCGACGCACATAAGACGAATACGCACAACCAATACTAGATATCATACAATCATCACACACTAAAGTATTAAACAATTAACTAAAGAATTCCATAATAAATCCGTTGCAACCCCATGATCACGATTAGCCCATAATAGCACTTATCGTCATCATGGGTTCATATGAAATCATGATAAACAAACACAAGAAAATAATAACTAAACTAATTATATTAAAACAGAGTACGTCACAAGAGTAAATAAGTTCAAAGCAAGAAAACTAGCATCCAACGTTACAACGAAACAAGAATCACAAGAAAATATGCTTCCTCTTCGTTGCAGTGTGCTAAATCGGTCTTCTTCCTTATCTCCTTCGCTCCTTGTGTAAAAACACAATCTTCTTCAATCCACCACTTGTGAAAACGTCTCAAATCTACTTATATAATAGTCCCATAAAACTCAGATTACATAGAAGTGGAAACCAAACAGAAGTAGAAGTCCTGAAATAAATTATCTTTTTCCCCGACCCTGCGCGTTTCTTCGCCGTAATCTGCCCGTTTCTTTCCTATCGCAATGGTGAACACCTGCCAAGGCTTATTCTTGATGATACCTCCCCCGAAATGCAACTAATACCCTGAAATGCATAAACACTAGAAAAACACATCAAATACACAAAATACTTGATTTCAAGACACCAATTTAAGCCATTTTAAGACGTTCTAAGTGGTATAAAATGCCACTTATCAGTAGACCGACTATGAACTTGGCAAGAGTTCTTATTATCTTAGTGAGCTTATTATCTTAACGCCACATCATCTTTGAGGTTTATAACGCTCCGCTCTTATACCATTTCGGTAACACCCCCAAATCTGGGGTCAGGGATCCGGGTTGTCACGAGTTCCATTTCCCTTAATAACACCTAATTCTTAATAAACAATCATCTACTGCGTACTGTGACCCCACAATATACACACACCACAAGTTATAGTCTCAGAGATGAATATCCAAAAAAAACCAAGTCATTTTATTCCACAATTATAAACCATTACACCTTAAAAGGGTTTCTGAATAAATTTACATATTCTTTGCCATTATTACAATTCATAAATATACATAAGTCTGGCACAACAAAAGTTGAAAGCCTAGCCTACTGGTAGTTCCTACCTCAGCTACAACGGCATCAACGCCTACAGAAAACTGCAGAACGTTTCCTATCCGCTCACGAATTGGGAGCTTGGTCCTGTTCATCATGTCTATCTGTTATTGTGTGATGAAAGAAGAAAGCAAGGTGAGCAACAAGCCCACCAAAATAATATGTATAATAATTAACAATATATGAGCATTCTCAAAGTACTCATGAAAGTCTTGGTCAAGAAGAAATGAACCAAGTTGATATCTTAATGTGACAAGTCGCAAAATATTTAGTATATATATACATATATACTACTCAAAATCTTTGAAATCCTCTGACATGTATAATGTACACAGAGTTCCAGTTTATAACTGTATAAAAATATCATTGCAAGGTGATCTCATATATCTAACCTTGTCTCAACGTTTTTGTGAAAATCTTTGTCATGCATAAGATAATCATTAACCAGATATAAGTTGAAAAGATGAAGTTATAAGATACTCCAATATACTTATATCTTCTTCGAATACTACTTGAACTACCACCGTTCAAGTTATAATTAGTTTCAAAAGTTCATCACATAGATGAGAATACAAGATAAGACTTGAATCGATTCAATCTTTGAAATATTATTGAATGAAATGAAGTTACGAGATACTTCATTAAGTCCCGATATATATATATATATATATATATATATATATATATATATATATCCATATATATCTCTCATACATTTCCTGAAAACCTCTGTCATGTAAAGTATGAACATAGTTGCAATATCCAATGAATTTTGGAAAGAAAAGAATTTTGGCATAAACCCGATATCTTGCTGATCAGGCAAAGATACCAATAAGTAACCTTTTCTACTGTAGATGGATGAATTCCTCGTCGGTCATCACCCAGGCCGCATTAGGACCTCGCGCTAGACCGTTACCCGGCCACTCACGCGTGGATGGACTGTCACCCAGCCTCTTACACCTTCATAGACCGTACCCCGGCCTGTCGCTTATGCCGACTCAATTAGATGGACTTACTTCCCGAACATTGGGCAAGTAATCAAATTGTTTTCTCAAAATAGCAACCTCGTTGCGAATATAAAATACACAACAGAGCCGGATCCCTAAGATTTTTGAGCGAATATTCAAGTCTCCTTCGAAAGGAAGATCTTAAATCTGGAAACGAGTTTTTGGGATCCGCTCTAACTTTTAAAATCATTTTGAAGACTCGAAAACATTTTTAAGAATGTTTGGAGTAATGCTGATTTAATAAAATAAATCAGTCCCAATATATTAGAAAATATCTGAATATTATTATTTAAATAATATTCCCATAAGGATAATCCTTATAAAAATAATTGAAGTAAAAGTTTTAAAACTCATACTTGAAATGAATAATAAATAACCAAAGATATACTTATACGAAAGTACGATCTTTATTTGAATAATCGAAAATGAGTTTGATTATCGAAACATTATTCTTTAATAAAATAAAGAATATTATTTAATAAATAAGCGGAGGCATAAGTCCTCGAATGAATATTCAAAATAATATTTATTAAATAAAATAAACGGAGTCATAAGTCCTCGAATGAATATTCAAAATAATATTCATTAAATAAAATAAACGGAGTCATAAGTCCTCGAATGAATATTCAAAATAATATTCATTAAATAAAATAAACGGAGTCATAGGTCCTCGAATGAATATTCAAAATAATATTCATTAAATAAAATAAACGGAGTCATAGGTCCTCGAATGAATATTCAAACTAATATTCATTAATTAAAATAAAGTTATCGAATAAACCTTATTCGATTAATAGTTTTGAAAACTATATCTATATATATATATATATATATATTATACTCGGGAACATCGACTCCCGGTTTAGCAATATGTTCACCTTTGGGTCCCCTATACTAAGGGTATACGCAACTACTGCTTATCTCTAGCATAGGTATTATGCAACTTATAAGCATTGAATCAACAATTAGATATCAAGATTACGATACAAGCATGCATATAAATATCATATCACATGCTCCAATATATCGCAAGATTTTCTAATAACAATCATGCACTTATCACAAGATAATGCATATACATATATACATCACAACAACAGTATAACGAGAAGAAAACTTGCCAGAGTGCTCCGGGGTAGACTTAAGTTTAGAGTGGGTCCGATAACCTATGAGCAACAACATAAGCCGGAATTAATCCCCGGTCGCTTAAGAAACTAGACTTTAACCAATTAGACCCCTAACGTTCGCTATCGCGCTTAACGATTCACTTAAGTCGCTCGAGTACCCTCGGCTCCACCATTTTTAATAAATTAACCATTAAGAGTTTTAAGGCGATTCTTTCGCGAGTACCTTACCAACTGCATAATCCACTTAAAATAATTGTTTCATACCCCAATTAGTCATTTAAAGTCCTTAACCAAGGTTTCAAAGTAAGGCGAGGGGTAATGGTCTGTCCTAAAGTTAAGAACAGAACAGTTAAGGAAAATCGGGCATTATGACGTTTATGTTTACGCGATTTCCAATTTTTAAACCACTCCAAACAACCACCATTCAACTCACAACCAACAATACAACCAACCCTCATCCAAACCTTACTACATCAGTCTCCAAATCTCAAGATTTTCCAATTTATACCACCCCATACATGAACTACTAGCTATACTTAAGTTTCATTAACTATGAACAAGATTTCAACATCCAAATCACTACAAATCCAATCCAAACTCTAAACACACAAGCATCATGCTTCTCATTTACTATAACCATCAAAACCATCATAATACTCAAATTAAAGTTAGGGTTTGGAGCTGTTATACCTTCCTTGGAGTGATTAGAGTAGTTAGGAAGTCTTAGGGAGCCTCCTACAAGCTTGATCTTTCCAAAGAAATCAAGAACACAAAGTTAGGTTTTGAAGTTTCTAAAAGTCAGATTGAAAGAACTGTTAAAACTAGGGTCTTACCATACTTATTTGGATGAGACTTGTGAACAAGAGTTGTAGGCCAACTCAATACCTTTCCAAAGAGCTATAGAATATACTATTTGAGTGAGTATTAAAGGAGATATGGTAGTTTGAAGTTGCTGCTCTGGTTTTGGCCGAGAGCTTTTTGAAGGAAATGAAAGTCAACTTGTATTTTGTGTTTTTGATTTGTTTTGGCTTAGTTGCTTTGTTTTGTTTTGTTAATTATCCTTTTACCGTGGTAAAAAATGAATGGCTTAAAATCAACCAACCAATCCCTCCATTTGTCATGCTTATGTAACCATGCCTATGTCATCCATTTGCCACATGTCTCTTCCTTGTGGTTTGATGATGTCACAATCATTGGCTTCTTGTACAAGCTTGTCTCTTGGTCGCTTATTTGTTTTACGGTTCGCTTAACTTTCGTTCTCGTTCGTCGTTTGAGGGATCATATCCGGGATCTTATTACTTGGGTTCCCCTAAACCTTTCTCAATATTTTGTATTCCTTTTATGATCCTCTCTTATAATCCTTGAATTTAAATCCTTTTAATCATGTTACCTTATACTCAATTCTTTCGGTATCTGGTGGATTTTCGGGGAAAATCAAAGTGTTCGAATTTGGATTCTGATGATCTTTACATACACTTATTTACTTTATGGAGTACTAATACGATCTTAGAATTTCCATAATAGTACTCCTATATATCGTGTTCTGATAATTTTCCTTAATCAGCATCATCAGCAAAAGTTACTATTCATCCGTGTTTCAAAAATTTCCAAAAATTGGGGTTATTACAAAGTACATGATAAACATGAAACTTAATAACATATTTAACAAGTGGGCTTATTTAAGAACTGGTGCCTGCTTGAGTGGCGGGAGTGATTGGAGTGTCATTTTCGTCTTGATCGCTTGAGATGGTAGCGCAAAAGTCTCCAATATCATACTTCATACCAGAATTCGCCTCTGCTAATTTTTTCAGTATCCAAGCCATGTTCTCCTGGACTTTTCTGTTTACCTTAGCTTCCATGTCACTCTCCAGAATTCGAGATATATTTGCGGTCAACTCATCAACAGTAGGTTCGGGAATAGATGGATTATTTTCTGAGGCAAGTACTGTACCTTGCCTTCCCACCAACCAATCTTGTCCATGTTTGCCACTAGGAAGCATTGCGTCGGCATCATTTCCTTCTTTCAGCATCTCATCTATGGAATCTTATAAGACAAATTTGCATAAATTTATTAACGGACAAATTAAGTTTTTTTTATTTACAACTAAATATAGCTGCAATTCTTCAATGAACTATATGAGAAATTTACTTAAATTTGTTACAGGTAAAACAAACTCAGGTTCAATATCTATAACTAAATTTACTTACCATTCTTTTCTGAATTGCATCCCTGTTTGTCTTATACTTGTGCCCTTTTTTGTGCTTGCGACTTTTGAAATAAACTTTAGCTTGTGATGGGGAGGCCTGATTGGGTCTTTGGTTTTCTGGCATGTACCAAAAATAAAATGACAAATAAGGACTACATTATCATAAATGTGAAAGAAAAAATAAAAACAATAATGATATATGGGCCAAGAAAATATCAATCTTATTAATAATAATCAGAGCAACTAATTTTAATATTAATCTGATTAATTATTAGTCTGATAATCTGACGAATAATGAGACTATATTTGTTTTGCAATTATACCTAAATCGAACAATTTCAGTTTTACAATTAAAATAATGTCATATTGTTTCTCTTTAACTTCAGCAAGAGTTTTATGACCAAGTGTGTGGGGGTCAGTATTGGAATTACGACGGGCTGCATTTTCCTACGCAAGTACCTGTTAAAAATAAAAAAAATCAAATCTCATATCTCAACTCATATTGGTATTGGATGCCAAACAGATAAAGGTAAAATTATTGACCTGAACTTCTTCGTCTGCCCAATACTTCAACAAAACCTTAAAATCTTCAAGTGGAATTTCATGCGGCCTGTTTTGAATCCGTTTCTCGTCATTGTCATATTTTGTATAATGTGCCTTTTTGACACGTGACTTGTGCACTCTCCAAAGAGTATTAAGTGTCTTGTTTAAATACTTTTCCCCTTATGCAGGAATATCATACTTATCCTATAATATGCCAAACACAAACTTTGCATTATCTCAATGCACATGTACTAATAAGACTGAAATTTCAGGCTAATTGGTAAAACTGAGAATACCAGAATATATTGCACCATATTCTTCTTCAATTCTTGTGGAACGACATGCCAGTTTATATGAGTAAGCGACACATGATCCTTGACTAGTGTCCCCAGAAAATTACTCAACTCAGATCTAATCTTCATATCTCCAATTGGCTGACCCCGTTTACTGAATTTAGTGACTGGCTTCTCATTAGCACTCCTACCATGAACTTTCAACATTTGTGTCCGTCCTCGAGGTTTTTTAGGACCTGGACACATATGAACAATATAATAGAAAATTGCGGGTCCTAGTTGCTATATTATTGTTAATAATCTTAGAAGAACATACTCAGGTGTCATGTTTATTACCTTTTTCAACAACTTCTTGGGCATTCTGTAAACTCGACTCACCAACATCCTCTATCATTGGATCAGCTTCAAGATTCTGCATCTGACGTTCCCGCAGCGCTATATAAGCGGCAGTTGATCCACTTTCAAAATTTCCACACTGTTCAACAGTTTACTACAAGTTGGATTCATAAGTTTTCGAGCAGATGAACTCTTTGCTTTTGTGTTCGTAGTCGGGCTGCAGTGGCTTGGGAACGAGTTCTGGGAACAGGTGGTAGTGTCTTTTTCTCCTTCACAGAATTAATTCTCTATATATATATGCAACAAATGGAATGAAGTAAAAATTTAAGCATAATTAGTCTAAATCAAAATAATGAGTAAACGGATTATAAATAGAAGGAAGTAAAAATTTAAGCATAATGAAGTGAAAAATTAGACATTTAATGGATTATAATCAAAATACTCCCCTTCTTGATTATTAAGAACAGTTATGAAAAAAAAACAAATTATATATAAGTACTTATGTCAACACTCACCACCTAGATGTGTTATTTCAAATAAATTGGTAAAATTTAGTTAAGTAAATTAAGTATTTAAGTAAATTATGACCGAGACTGAAACAAGAGGACTAAATGAAGTATTAAAATAAGTTTCATTTTACCAGAAATTGCAGTATCACACTTAAATTAGTTAAGGCAGATGCGTATACCTTTGGCGAATCATCACTATCACTTTCCCTCTCGTTTTCCAAGACATATTCATCAGAAACCTCATTGTCTTTCTCCTTCCCCTTGACATTCTGCACTGTAGGTGGTGTTGGATTAGTCCCATATTTACCTAACCCAAGTTCATCAAACTTTCCCTGTTTTCTTGCACACGTTTCATTTTAAGTAGCTCATACTTATTCATGCCTTGCGATGGTTGTTCCGGTAACTACAACACATTGTAACAGTTAATACACAATTAATTATCCTTGTTTTTTATTTATACGTTACACCAAACTTGCATTCATGCTAGTTTAACTACATAGGGGCATATGAAAATTAATTGCAAAATTAGTAAAAATGACTACCTTAACAGCAATGTCATTCTTCCCTGTACTTTTGCCATTTATCTTGTCTCCTTGTAAATTTAACTTCCTTTTCGCTGTTCCTTTTGGACTAACAGTTCCTTCTTCAAGTTCTGGAGTCTCCGCAACTGGCATATTACACTTTCGTGGTGATAAAATCCTCATCGGCAGCTCAGGTGACTTCTGCTTGTTCTTCTTTCTTTGTTGTTTCTGTTGGAGCTGGTGTGAAGTCACAAATTTACGCTTCCCGTGTTCCTTGGTTGACCCTGTGAAAGAAGATTGAACAGTCATGGTAAACATATGGCGCTAGTGAAGATTTATTTAAGTGTGTGTCGATATACATACGGGATTAGTATAATTACCTTGAATTAGGTTCTTCCTCGGTCATATAATTACCCATGGCTACATCTGAACTGAAGGCTCCACTTCTTTGTCAATAACAGTGTCAACATACAAATGAAGTTCATGATTCGGCTTAGTTTCATATACAAGATCCAGCAATTCTTTATCGCGTGTCAGCAATTTCCAACCATCAGCAGCTTTGGTGTATACCCCTCCAATTTCTGTCAACTTCATGTAATTCTTGACATATTCCATAAGCACGCTATATGAGAATTCTGAAGTATCCAGTCTATTACCAATAAAGCTTTTTCCACCGTGATAAGTAGTCTTTTTAAAAATTCCGTCATAGTGCAGATTTAAAGTCACACGTTTTTCTTCCATCCTACATAAAGTGGAAATAAGATTAGCAGTTAATATTTAAACAGCTACGAGCACATTTAAACAGATGCAAATTTAATAAAAAAAAATAGAAATACATGAAAATGATATAAAAATTAGCACTCATATGCAATATTCATGCAAACAGATGCGAGCATATTTAAACAAATGCAGTATTTATAAATGAACACTTTAAATATTGATGCAACATTAAAAAACAGAAACACAAGAAAATAATATAAAAACAGAGATACAAGAAAATACAAACAGATGCAATCGATTCAAATTTTAGCAGTTAACATTTAAATCACAAACTTGATATATTCGGAGTACAATAACCAAACTAAGAAATACATGAATTTGTCTTAAGGATTATGTCTTGAACTGAAACATATATTAAACATCTTGATTTTCCACTTCAGTTTGTGGAATAGCAATTTGTTCTTTAGGGACATCATCCCTAAACCAATTAAATTCACCATCTTGATTAAGAATATCATTCTGATGGTTATGGTCATTCTGATCTTCAGTTTGAGTTTGATCATCAGCGACGTCGCACTAGTCCCTAGGTAACTTTTGCACCATATTTTCAGTCGGATCTTCGACATAAAAAATTTGTTGCACTTGTGAAACCATCACGTAGGGATCTGATTTGCTGCACAACTTTTTAAAATTCACTTTGGTGAAACCAAATGAATCCTTCTCTTCTTGGTACCAACAACACTTGAAAAGAACCACTGGAAATGCTCCCCAATAGTCAACTTTAATAATATCTACAACTGATCCATAGTAATTGACGGCCCCGACGATTGGGTTTTCATCTTTCGCACTCGCAAAGCTAGTGGTTTCAGAAGTCAAAAATATGCCGTTGTTTTGTGTAGTGCATTTCGAATCTCTATTTTTTGAATGAAATCGAAATCCATTAACCACATAACCACTAAACCTCCTAGTTGTTCGGTTAGGACCCAGTGCAAGCACACGCAGATCAGTTGAAATGTTGACCATTTTTTCCACCTCTTTCTTTAACCATTTCCGAAAAACTTCGGAGTGTGTTTGTTCTCTTCTGTATTTTTTTGAGTTGGCATCAACATCCACTAAAGTCCGATGGTTCCTATGAAAAATTATGTTGAAACAGTTTAAGAAGAAAGACAAAGTTCAAAATTTATAGTTTTCACTAAATGAAGTAGGGACTAAAAACTTACTCAATCAATGTCTCAATTTCTTGATTGCCACAATTGAAAAGAATGTAGTTATGACACGCTTTCCACTCTAAATCATTTAACTGAATAACTTTTCCGTCTTTATTTCTTCTTGTTCCAATATGATACTCCGCATTTGCTATTTTTGCTCAAAAATCAGTTGATTCAACACCCAAAAACCTTGAGCAGAATGTGACACACTCCTCAGCCAAGTAGCCTTCTGTAATTGAACCTTCGGGTTTGGTCCTATTACGAACGTAATTTTTTAGCTTTCCAAGATAACGCTCAATAGGATACATACATCGCAGGTGCTCCGGTCCGCCGTACTCAATTTCTTTACAAAGATGAATGGGAAGGTGCACCATGATATCAAAGAAGGCAGGGGGAAAATAATCTCAAATTCACAAATGATGTCGACAATTTTTTCTTGAAGCCTCTTGATATCATCCAAGTGAATGACCTTAGTCCATAGACCCCTAAGAAATGCGCTAAATCTCATTAACTGTTTTGCAACATCAGCTTTTAATGATTTCTTCACAGCAAATTGTAACAAGTAGTGGAGTATAAAATGTGTGTCGTGGCTCTTATACCCCGCTACCTGCCTCTCGTCTGTGTGCACATACATACTGATATTGGAGGCACAGCCGTAAGGAAGTTTCACATTCTTCAATACCTTGCAAAACAGTTCTTTCTCCTTTTTTGTCATGTCAAAGATTGCGGCAGAAATTTCAAGCTTCTTCCCATTGGCAGATTTAACCGGATGAAGGGACTTTCGAATCCCCATTTCTTGTAAATCCAAATGGGCAGCTAAGTGATCTTTTGACTTCCTCCCAATATTAAGTAAAGTACCTAATATTTTATCACAAATGTTTTTTTCGATATGCATAACATCGAGGTTATGTCGGAGTAGATTATGCTTCCAATAGGGCAAATCGAAAAAAATTGACTTCTTCTAAAATGGGGTGTTATTTTCTCGCTGTCTCTACTTCTTAATCTTTTCCCCAAAATGGTTTTCAAAACCAACCAACAATTGATCAACATATGTTCCCGTTAATGGTTGTGGACTCTGCCTCGTTTCAATCTAGCCATTAAATTATTTCTTGTCAAACCTCCATTTGTGTGAGGGATCAAGAAACCTTCTGTGATGCATATAACACATGTTTTTGCTATGTTTCAGATATTCCGAACATGTCTCATAATGATACACCGGACAGGCCAGCTTACCCTTTGTGCTCCAACCGGAAATCATGGCGTATCCTGGAAAGTCGCTTATGGTCCACAACACCGCTGCCCGTAAATTAAAATTATGATCAGTCATGGCATCATATGTTTGGACACCAAAATCCCATAATTCTTTTAACTCAGAAAGTAATGGCTGCATATACACATCAATACTGTTTGAAGGAGAATCTGGACCCGATATCAACGTCGAAAGAATTAAATTATCTTGTTTCATGCTAAGCCAAGGCGGGAGGTTGTAGTTTACTAGTATAATTGGCCATGTACTATGATTAGCTTTTGTACGAAAAGGACAGAATCCATCAGCAGCTACGCCTAGTCTTATATTTCGCATTTCTGAAGAAAAATTGGGATAATTTGCATCCATTGTCTTCCAAGCTTCGGCGTCAGCCGGATGCCTCAATTTCCCATCTCTTATTCGTTCTGTTGCATGCCATGTCATGAGCTTTGAGTATTCTTTGCACATGAACAGCCTCTGCAACCTCGGTTTTAAAGGGAAGTATCTCATCACATTTGCTGGAACCTTACAGATCAACTTGGCCGGATCATTAATAGCAGCTGAGCCTTTTTTTTCTTGTAAAATCCACCTCAAAACCCCAGAAGTATCACAAACTTGAATATATACATCATACCGATATTCATAGTAAAATAGCAATATAAACGTAACAAAAAAATTATATATACAATTTTTAACATTGTATTCCTCTTCTTCATGATACATGACATATATATAAACATTATTAATATTATTAAAATAGAAATATATAAACATTATTAAAATACACTTATACCACTATATATCCCTAATCATTTACACTACATTTTCAATTTAATTCAATAAATACTATCACTGGTTAAAATATAAGTTTTAAGGTTAGAATTGTTATTTAATTTTCTGATTTAGTTAGCAATATAATTCCCTACACAAAATATATATAATTAAGTATGGTTATTGCTCGTAATAAAAAACAAAAAAGTAGACCGGGGCCATTAGATGACCTGTTCTATCTCAAATCGTACAAAATTTAAATAATCGAATTTAGTCTATCTCAAATCGTCAACACACCTATAAGGGTAGACCAGGGCCATTAGATGATCTGCTCTATCTCAAATCGTAATGGTGGTCGTAGTTTATACAACGTACACACCTATAAGGGTAGACCAGGGCCATTAGATGACCAGGGCCATTGTGATTCTCACTTCTCAGTCATCTTAATCCATCTTAACTTTTACTCCAACTTTTACTTGTTTTATGACAGGGAGGACGATACTCCTGAACTCCACGAGATAAGCATGTAATGGTGGTCGTAGTTTATACAACGTACAATTTTCAGATTGCAAAATTAACTGCTAGATTATCACTCAGCATTTTAAATAGACAGGAGCTTTTAATTCAGTTATTAAAAAATACTTGTCAGCTCATATTATTTGCAATATTATTTTAATTCAGTTATTTTCAGCTCTTTTAAATAGACAGAGCCCCAATTTCAGAAATGCCATAATAATCTCTGACTCAGTCCAGACTTGCTAATAACTTTGCATCAAAGGTCAAAGCATCACTTATTTAGTTATTCGGTGGTACTGAAATTAGCATCTTTATGCATCCACTGTACGGATGGGATAGAACTTAGAATTAGCATAACAACTTTCTCACATCAGAACAAGAAGCACATTTTGCAATGTCCTAATTTACCTCATCAGTAGGAGGAATATCAAACAAAACATAGTTATTTGAACTGACATCGAATCGCATTACATTAAAATTTTTGACACTTTCATCGAACAATAAAAAAATAACAAAACATACTAAATATCAACTTAACAACAAATAAAAACATAAATCAAGTAAACATATAAATCAATTATGACAAGAAAAATAAACAATACACACATGCATGCGACTAAGGACCCAAGTGAATATCAAAACCCAAGTATAAGTACATACCTTACTGAAAGCTTTAACTCCCGACTCTAAATGAGGAAAAGCCCCAATTGGAAAGCCCAAATTGACTGAAAATTCACAATGAAAGAAAACACATTAGTACGGGCAAGTAATATGTTTAAATTGGAGCAATTTAACAATGAAGTATGTTAATAATTACCGGTTAATCCGAGCAAAAGCAGAAAGGCCCCAATTTCAAGACCTGCAAAAAAATTGAAGAAATTTGTGCGGGCCGTTAAATTAGAGCAAAATAATGTGGGTATTCAAATACCAGATCCAAGAGACTGCAATTTTTCTTCAAGAGACGAAGAAATTTTGTAATTTGTAGGTAATTTGTAGTTTAGATCGAAGAAATTTCAGAGAGAGGGAGAGAGAGAGAGGGAGAGAGTGAGTGAGTGAGGGACGGTTGTGTTAGTTTTCTGTCTGTCCCGACATTATGTGTAATTTGGGGGGGAAATTGCCGCCTCTTTTTTTACCTAAAATATTATCAATTTTTAATTTTTAATTTTTATAAAAAAACTTTTATTATTTTAATTATTATTTATTAAATAATGAACCACCAAAATTAATTTTTTATTTATTTATAATAAATTTCGTAATTTGTAGGTAATTTGAAGTTACATTCCCGATTAATTAATAATTCAGAATATAGTTTTACTACAACTTTTGTAGTAATATTTCCACTTTAAAATATTTAAAAATTAAAAAGTACTTAATGTAACACCAGGTGCTAGTGTTACATGCTGTGCAACACCAGCATTTCATTGTAATAGTAGATTTATAGTTATTGTAACATTACAAGCGAGGTGTTACAATAGGCCAAAAATCTCTTAGCTAATGTAACGCTCCTTGTAACACTTGTATTACAGTAGCCCACTTATGGCATAGTGTTTATCATTCTTCTTCTTCAGTACTTGACTAGTTGAGCATTTGGACTTAACTACCTTCTCCCCCTTTTTGGCATCATCTGATAGGAGTAGAGAGAGAAGAAGTTCCACTGAAGATTGGATTTCATTCAGTTGAGTCTGTTGAGCAGCTTGATTTTGTAGTACCTCAGCCAGTTGGGCCTGCTGCTCTTCTTGAACTTTCTCAATAGCTTCAACTTTCTCTTGAATAGGTCTTATAAACCTCTTTTTGTCTAGCTTGATCTCCATATCCAGCTTAGCAGCTTTTTCCAGAAGTTTATCAACCTTTTCATGAGTAATGGAGTGTTGACCTTGAAGAGATTTAGTACTGAGAGTTGTGATTTTAAGTTGAGCTTTGAAATCAGAATTTGTCAACAACTCATCATCTTTTGCTATATGATCAGACAGAACTTTTGAGCTGGGAATGAAGTCAGATTCATTCCACTTCCTGGTCCATTCAACTCCTCTGTGAGTTTCTTCCCATGGAACAGGAGCATCTTCTTCAACAAACTTTTTAAGCAGTGCCTCCTTTCCAAGAATTTGAGTTGGAGTGTTTACTGGAGCTGACTCTCCAGAACTTTATAGAAGCTCATCATCTTCTGACAACACAAAAGTGTGTGTGGCTGTAGGAGATTCTGGTACAACTTCATCTGTTTCCACATCCAGAATTGGAGTAGTTGGTATTTCAGCATTTAATGGAGAAACAGGTGGAGTTGTCACTTGTCCATGTGGTGCTTCCAGAAATAAGACAAATGGAATGTTCAGCCTAAAAATGTCAATTTCAGGACTTAATCCTGAATCTTCAACTATATATGTTTCTCTGATTGGAGAGACAGGAGGTGTGATCACTGTATCTTGAACAGTTTCTTCAGCTTGAGGTGGAGGTGGCAAAGCTTCAATCACTATTGGTTCTTGTGAGATCAGAGATTCAGATCCCCTTCCTCAGCTTCTTTAGCATCCTCAGATTGAGGTTGTGCCATATGCCTACCTGCTCTCATCTTCTTTGATCTTCTGGATGGTGGAGGAGTTACTTGAGCAGCATCAGAACTTGAAGTTCTTTTCCTTTTTAAAATACCAGAACCCTCAGCTTCATTCTCCTTCTGAGAAGTAAGCTCTTCAGCTGCTACCTCCTTCTGAAAAATTTCTTTTTCAACTTCTATTTCTACAGCATCTGATGTGGGAACCTGTGCCTGCTCATCTTCATCTGATTCATCTCTCAGAATCAGCCTTCTCTTTTTCCTTGGTGGAGATTGAGGAACAGATTTTACTCTTGAAGGTTTGGGTCTAGATGTTGTAGCAGATTTTACAACTGGCACCTTTTGGGAAGTACCGGAGGTTGGTTTAGTAGTAGGTGTTGATGGTTGTTGTTGAGAAGATTGTGCTGGTTGGAAATAGGTTCTGATGGTAGGCTATGGTTGAGGGTTGGAAGGTTGTGTTGGTGGAGGTTAAGAGGGTGCAACTTCGGGAAATTTGGGTGTGTATATGATGGGGTCAGAGTTTACTAAGAACTGTTTTACAGAATCAGAAATTTGAAGGGGTCTTAGTATCTCTTTCTTATTATCAGTAGATAACAAGTCTGTGAAGGCCCTTTTAGCAAGTTCAAAAGGTTAAATTGACTCACTAAAGTTTTGGGGTTTATCAGGACAACAAAAACTTTAAATGAGTTGACAAAATCTAGCAAAGTAAATAGTATTTGGGTCCTCATTCATCCTATCCCCAATAAAACCCAAAATAGCAGTAGCATAATCAAAGTGAGTTTGATTTAGAAGTGCATATCCTATTTGCTGACTCAGAATGGGAATGGCATCAAAGTTGGAGCATTTGTTGGCAAAAGCTCTTGTGATGCAGTCAAAGAAAAAACTCCACTCCCTTCTAATGTATGGCCTCTTCAGTTGTCCCAGCTTGGACAAACCTTTCTCATATCCAAGATTGGCCATCATACTTTGTAGAAGTGGCTCCTCAATCTGAGCATTGAAAGTGCAATTTTCTGGCAAGTGTAGAGCTTGTCGAACAGTTGACAAGTTAACTAGATGCTCATCTTCCCCTGTTGTGAAAATAATACTTGGGGACCCAGCTTCACCACCATCATCATAAACACCAGTCCTCAAAAACTCCAGTATCTGTGTTCTTGAGAATAATTGTGGTTGAGTCAGAGCATACCCAATCTCACTGTTAGCCAGAAAATCTTGAATAAAATGAAGATCTGATGGAGCATCATCCTTGCTGAGAATAGCCATGTAGTTGTTGGGGACGAACTTGGCTCCATTAAAGATGATGTCCTTGGGTGCCACTTCTATAAGAAATTAAGTGAAAAGTTGTGTGTACGAAAGGTGTTTGATAAAATGCCTGTAAGAGATAGCTTCAGAGAATATTAGAGAGTGGGAGAGAATAAGAGAGATTAGAAAATAAGAATAGTAGGTAAAAGATTGTAAAATCTTTTAACTCTCTTATTTATACACTCCACGTGATAACGGCTATTTTTGTGAAGCAGAACAGACTTTTTACACCTGGCAGCATGGAAACAGTCAAAACAGTAATGAGTGGGCACGGTAAATGTGCAGTAATTATTGCTCACATGTTGTTACCAAAACAAACATGCAACCCATTAACCAAATGATTATCACTATTTTTATCTCACTTAATCATTTTCTGACAAAATATAACTGTTATAGTAAATACTAAAAATAAATCAAGTAATTAAATAATGCCACATAAGCATTAGAGTTTCCATTAGGATTTGCATCAGAACTTGACTATTATCAGAATTTAACGGTCATTAGAACATGGCTTCTGTACTCAAAAAGTGAATGACTATTTTTGTGATTATTCACACAAATACTGACTGGTTTCTTTAGAGTTTAATCATTAGAACTTTCATCAGAACTTGTCCTCAGAATTTACGCAAATAGTACTTAACTGTTTATCTGAAACAACTTAATCACCACAGTAATTTTCATCATTCATATAGAGTGAGAGTGTGTGTGTATGTGCAAATGATCAGGTAAAGATTAAAGTCTGATAAACTTCAGTATATCTTAGAAATAAGGAATAACTAAGAAAAGTGCTTAAAATCTCTCTTTACTTTTGAAGTCTACTATAGAATAAATTTATGCAAGAGTCCACCTCGACTGTTTGTGCTCATTTTATGCATCTTTTGACATTCTTTTAACAGTGGCTTCTCAGTGTAAATGAGTCACAACTGCTATCAGAATTTATGTTGTTATCAGAATATTTCTCCAGTAATCAGAGAATGTGAAAAGTCACCAAGAAAAATTTATTTGCTTTTCTAATGCATATAACTTAATACCAACAATGCACTTGGGTTTTCCCTTTCATATATTTACTCTAGATCTCAAAGGAGTACCTGATTTCAATTTTTCTTTTCTTTTGTTTTCTTCAGATAAGTGAGGCTTATCAAGCAGTTCATCCTTAAGATTTATTGACATCAGAATTTGACAGGTAAGAAACAATAATCTAGTTTGTGACTTAGTAATAAGATACAAGGAGTAAATTTGACTAAGATCAAAATTAGATTTTGCTTGTGTTATGGATTTCCACATAAATAATTAATTCAAAAATGGGATACACAGTCTGTTAAAGACTACTAAGTCAGCATCTAACAATTAATCCTCATTGGATTGAATAGTCACAAAACATTCAAAACACTATCCGAGTATATAGAATCACATCAGATAACAATCAGTATTTAATATATTATAATTTAAGCACAGATTACATGGAGATAAGAATATCTGTAAACACTGATCATAAAGTCTGATGCATGAGAATAAAAACTAAATAGATTTTGAGAAAGAACCTGAAACCATTCCAAGTTCATTTACCAGTCTTGTAAAATTAGCTTCACATAGTGGTTTTGTGAAGATATCTGCTAGTTGTTGATCTGTTGGAACAAAATGCAATTCCACTGTACCTTTCATCACATGTTCCCTTATGAAATGGTACCTAATGCTGATATGCTTTGTCGTTGAGTGTTGAACTGGATTACCTGTCATAGCAATAGCACTTTGATTATCACAGTAAATAGGTATTTTAGAAAATTCTAACCCGTAGTCCAGTAACTGATTCTTCATCCAAAGAATCTGTGCACAACAACTTCCTGCAGCAATATATTCTGCTTCTGCAGTTGATGTGGAAATTGATTTATGTTTCTTGCTAAACCAAGAAACCAATCCGCCTCCAAGAAATTGGCAACTTCCACTAGTACTTTTCCTGTCTATTTTGCATCCTGCAAAAATCTGCATCTGAGTAACCTATTAGCTTAAAATCTGATTCCCTAGGATACCACAATCCTAGATCAGTTGTACCCTTGAGGTACTTGAAAATTCTTTTCACAGCTATTAGATGAGGTTCTCTTGGATCAGCCTGAAATCTTGCACAAAGACATGTAGCATACATGATATCAGGTCTACTTGTAGTTAAATAGAGTAAAGAGCCAATCATACCTCTGTAGTTAGTAATATCTACTGATGCTCCAGTATCTTTATCTAACTTGGTTGCAGTGGCCATGGGAGTGGATGCAGTTGAATAGTCTTGCATTCCAAATTTCTTGAGTAAATTTATGGTGTACTTGGATTGATTTATGAAAGTACCTTCTTCATTTTGCTTGACTTGAAGTCCCAGAAAATAGCTAAGTTCTCCCATCATACTCATTTTATATCTTGACTGCATTAGCTTTGCAAACCTTTCACAGAGTTTGGCATTTGTAGAACCAAAGATGTTATCATCAACATGTATCTGTGCCAAAAGTAAGTCCTTTCCATGGTTGAGGTAGAACAGAGTTTTATCAATTGTGCCTCTGGTAAATCCACTTTCTAGAAGAAATTGAGCTAAAGTCTCATACCATGCTCTTGGAGCTTGCTTTAGGCCATAAAGTGCTTTGTCAAGCCTGTAGACATGATTTGCAAATTTTGGATCTACAAAGCCTGGAGGTTGTTCAACATATACCTCTTCTTCCAATTCTCCATTGAGAAAAGTACTTTTCACATCCGTTTGAAAGACTTTAAACTTCTTGTGAGCAGCATAAGCCAAAAAGATTCTTATGGCTTCCAATCTAGCAAATGGAGCAAATGTTTCATCATAGTCAATACCCTCCTGTTGAGAGTAACCTTTAGCAACCAGCCTTGCTTTATTTCTTGTAATTATGCCATCACTATCAGTTTTGTTTTTGAACACCCATTTTGTGCCAATAATTGATCTGTTCTTTGGTCTTGGCACTAGGGTCCAGAGTTTATTTCTTTCAAATTTATTTAACTCTTCCTGCATTGCTTGCACCCAATCAGCATCTTCAAGAGCTTCTTCAACTTTCTTTGGTTCAGTCTGAGATAGAAAAGAATGATAGGGACATTCATTTGTTGTTGTTGTTCTAGTTCCGACACCTGCTTCAGGATCTCCAATTATTAAGTAAGGTGTATGTGATTTACTCCACTTCCTCCCCCATGATCCATACTGTCTCCGTCAGTATTTTCTGATGCTCCCCCTGAAGTTATGCTCTCTGAAATTTCAGAATTTGAGTTGGATCCTTCAGGAATTGAAGAATCAGAGTTTCCAGAATTATCAAAATTTGGCTCATCAGTACTTGATGAATCAGAACTTGAAGAGCCAGTGACAGGTTCTGATGCTTCTTGAGAGTCTTGATATGTGGTATGATCATCATCTTGTTCCCCCTGAACAGGTACATTTCCTTTGGGAGTAGTTACCACAGTTTCAATGACATCAGAGTTTAACCCGTCAGAACTTACAGGATCAGAATTTAGGTCATCAGAATTTACAGAATCAGAATTTACATCTTCATTTTCAAATCTCAGCTGATCATGATCATTGAAATCTTGAAGTCCAGTAATCTTTTTATCATCAAAAGATACATTGATAGATTCCATGACAACCCTTGTTCTTAAATTGTAGACTCTGAAGGCTTTTGTGGAAAGTGGATATCCAACAAAAATTCCTTCATCAGCTTTTAGATCAAATTTTGAAAGCTGTTCAGGATGGGTCTTAAGAATAAAACACTTGCATCCAAATACATGATAGGATTTCAGGTTTGGCTTCTTTTTCTTCAGCATCTCATATGGTGTTTTTCCATGCTTGTTTATGAGTGTAGCATTCTGTGTAAAACAAGCAGTTTGCACAGCTTCAGCCCAAAAATAAGCTGGTAGCTTTGCTTTATCAAGCATAGTTCGTACAACTTCAATAAGAGTCTTGTTCTTTCTTTCTACAACTCCATTCTGCTGTGGAGTTTCAGGTGCAGAAAATTCCTGCTTTATTCCATGTTCTTTGCAGAACTCTTCCATGATTGAATTCTTGAACTCAGTACCATTATCACTTCTTATTATTTTAACAGAATCTTTGACCAACTTATCCAGTTGTCTGACATGATCAGTTAGAGTAGATGCAGTTTCATTCTTCTTGTGCAAGAAATACACCCAAGTGTATCTTGTGAACTCATCCACTATAACCATAGCTGTTAGTCCCTTAACAATATAGCAAGAATTACAGAAGGGGGGTTGAATGGAATTCTTGAACCTTTTTCTTGAAATAAAAATGTTCAACTCGATTATAGATATATTTGTTTTGATTAGCACAATGCGGAATGTAAACTTGAATGAATCAAAACATAAGTAATTAAAAACAAGAGTCTTTAAAAACTTTCTGGTGGATTTAAACAATTCCACCAGAGATATATATATATATATATATATATATATAATATATCGAGAGGACTCTGTGTGGAGAAATGCTCACAGCTGCTTACAAAATGGAACTACTGAGAATACAGGAAATGCTAAAGATTATGCTTACAAAGATTTCTCTGTTTGTGGGTTTCTCAGCTATCTCAGTCATTTTTCTATTTGCTACTCTCTTGGTTTATATATTACCAAGATTACAAAGTCAAAAAGACTGAACAAATATAAAATCTAACAGTCTTGATCGTTGCTGCTTTTCGTCCTCTGTTACCCAGTTAATGGGCTTCCACGGTGTGTTTGTATCCAACTCGATGGCTGTATGTCAGCTTTCACTGTTCAACTGATGTTTGAATTCTTGATATGATCATCCGTCGACTTTCAGATCATCCGTCGATGACATGATTGATCATCTGTCGACTTCTATGTTAAACATCCGTTGATAGTCATTTGATCATCCGTCGAAGGCTTTGTTAATCATCCGTCGGTAGCTATTTTGGCACTTGACTTCATTTCACTTATACAGAATTACAAGACATTTCTTATGTACAATTAATCAGCCTATTCAGCATATCTAGTTAAAGTCAACATGACTTATATGCTACTACAGATTCTATACAAAGGTGCATACATCACTGTGCTACAAACTTATTATTACATAAGCTACTCACTCGATGGATAATAAGTTAATCATTTGTCGGGACTATAATGAGTTATCCGTCGGGACTATAATTCTTATCCGTCGAGAGCTACATAATTTCACTAAGTAAAATCTACTTAGACGTTTTGTTTAAGTGATCATCAAGTACACAATATATTCACAACAATCTCCCCTAATTTATGTCTACTGGAATTGTAGCCATAAATTAAGAGACACTTGATGATTATAAAACATCCTAAACAAATATCTTTAAAGATAAGTAGATAAAACTGAAAGTGCTTCAATTTAAACAAAATGTACAAGGTTTGGCTCACAGTCAGTTCAAGATGCTCCTCTAGCCTGAGCAGATTTTTCTAGTTTCTTGAAAGTCTGGATCTTCTTCCAAGCTTTCTGTTGTTTTCTTCAATTTGATTCTGGAGCTGTCTGTGGAATTCTAATTCATCAGATTCTGAGAGATCTAGCATTTCTTGCATCTCCAAGAGAGTCTCATTGCTAGAGATACTCAATTGGTCTTCTAGTCTGAAGAATCTTCTCACACCCTTGTCATCCATGAATTCCATCAGCCAGTAGGGCCTTAGATGCACTCTTCTCCCTGTGTATGGGATGATAAGAGTCTTAGGAAGTGCATCTTTGGCTCTAACACTCCTTAGCTCTTCAATCTTCTTCAATAATAATCTTCTTGCAGTTACATTGAACCCAAAGTTTTTCTTGAAGGATGAATAGACTTTGATCAACACAGCTTGGCTTTCTTGAAGTATCCTGTGAAGAGGCCACTGAATCTCCCTTCCTCCTTTGTACTTGAACACCAACCTTTCAGGTAGGTTTCTGTATGCATCAATTGCCCTTACTTCATCCAGCTCCTCCAGATAAAGGTTTAGATCTGAGTATTCTTTGATGTCACACAAGTACAAGTAGTCTCCCCTGTTGACCTTGGGTTGAGCTTTGACTACTAACTTGGATTTGAGAGGTGACAGTTTCACTTTTTTGACTGCCCTTGATTTTGTCCTTTTTGGCTTAGTAAGGAATGGCAAGTTGAAATCAGGAATTGGTAATTTATCCCACTCTATTGGCTTATCCTTTGGCACAATAGGCTCTCCATGTATGTTCTTGTAGGGGTCCACCACCCTTATGTCTTCAAATACCACAGAGGGCTTTGATGCTTGAGTTTTAGCTTGAGTGGATTCCTTAGGAAATTGATCTTCCAATTCCTTGTCAACAACATCCAGTTTCCTTTTTGTTCTTCTAGCCAGTTCTTTCTTTCTTGGGGATTTCTTCTGTTCTTCAATCTTCTTCTTTGATTCAGCAGCTTGAGATGGTTGAGAGGGAATTTGTTGAGAAGAATTCACAGCCTGTAGCTTGGCCAAGATAGCAAATTGTTCTTTCTTTTGTTTAGACTTCTTTGCATCTAGAGCAGCTTGCCTCTTTTCCTGCTTCAATCTGGCTTTTTCTTCTTTCTTTGCATGAGCAAATTGTGGATGTCCAGCTACCACACAAATTTCCTTTCCATTTCTGAATATCTTTGCAATTCTCTTTCTTGAGGCTGAATCAGCTGGATCTTTGTAGAAGACAATAGATCTTGACAGAAGCTTCTTTTTATCAGGCTTGGGTGTCTCATACACAGTATCCATAGGGTTCTTCAAAGATGACTTTGGATAGTTTGCCCTTGGTTTAAGAATTATCTCAGCCTTTGTAGTCTTGATGCAGGAAGATTGTCATTTCTCCAGATATTTCATGCTCATCTCATTCACACTGATTGGCTTGACATGAGAGTGATGGATGGCTGACTGAACTGATTCCTTGACTAATTCAAACTTTTTCTGTATTTCCACATCAATCTTTTTCCAGTTGATCAGAGTCAACTTTCCTTTATCAGCATATTTCAAATTTTCTGTTGCTGCATTGATAAGATCTATACCATCTGCAACTGGTGGCTTGGAGATAGTAATTGAAGGTACAATTACTTTGCTGATTTGAACTAGAAGTGTCTCCCCCTCAGTTGGTCCTTTCTCCCCCTTACTTGATTCTCTCTCCCCCTTTTTGTTATCATCAAGTGGAGGAGTTAGGCCTTGTGCTTTAGCCAGTTGCATAAGAAGATTTATCTGAGTCTATTGATTTTGAAGAAGTAGAGCCACTGAATTCTCAATAACTTGAACTCTGTTCTCCAGCTTGGCTATCTTCTTGTCAGAATCTGATTCTCTCCTTAATCTCAGTAATAGATCTTGCATGGTACCATATGGTATTACTGAATCCAGCTTCTCAAAGTTATAGGTCTTCAAGTCAGCTATATCCCTTTTCAATTCATCCACACTGAGATTCTGTCTTAAGTGCTGGATCTTCATTAGATATAGAGAGTCCAAGTGAGCTTGAAGAACAGCCTTGGTACCAGCATCTGAAGTTTCCTGAAGAGCCTGTTGAATAGCTATTACTTGCTTGACCAAGGACACCTCAAATTGTCCTGGTGTAGATTCCTTTGCCCATGCCCATTCAGGTAAACTTAAAGCAGAAATTGGGCCTTCAGCTCCCCCTAAGTTCATACTTCCATCCAAGGAACCAGAGTCATCATCATCAGAATTTACTCCAAATTCTTCAGATGGCTCTCCAGCTTGAGAAGGCATCCTGTTAACAGCAGCTTTATCTCTTTGAAGAGATTCTGTGGTGTGCACTAAATTCAAAGTCTGCTCTGCCTCCACATTGCCCTGAGCAGCCAACAATTGATAGGCTGAAACAGGGTGAGTAAAAGTGTTAGCATCCAAGGAAATGTTATCAATTACAGCTTTGTAATGTTGCTGAAATTGTCTTTCCTTTTCAGCATCATCCACAATCATTGATTCACTAGCAATGGTTGGTTCCATCCTTATTTCTCCTGTACCTGCCTTTCTCTCATATTCTCTCTTTTGTTGCATCAGGGTCTCACCCTGGCTCCCCACCCTCACACCCTCACCTTCACCTACTAAGGTGGGACTCCTCTCACTCACTTTTGCCAATCCTGAATGAATGGATTGCTGAGATTCACTCTTTTCCTCTCCTTTTGCCTGGGAGCAACCCAGCCTCTCACTCAATGCACTCTCCTCTCTCAGTTCTAAGAGTGATTGTATTACCACTAAGTCTTCTGCACTTGAAATTATTAAAGTTTGAAGTTGTGCAGAGACACTCGACGGATAAGTGATATCCGTCGGGTGAGTGGTAAAGCTATCCGACGGATAACTGTTGTTAAGCTTATCCGTCGGGATACAATCACTACTCGATGGATGAGCAATATCCATCGAGAGAGTAGAAGTGAATGAGGTGGGAAACTATTGTAGACTCTGTGTTGATTGAAGTTATTTGAGGCACAGATGTCACAATAGAATCTGAAAGAATTGGCAAGTGAGCCAATAAATCATCTAAAAGATGATGCTCACTTGCACTAGATTTTGGCTTCCCCAACAGAGTTAAAGAAGGGGAATCAGGAATTGAAGTGTTTATCATGTCCACTTCCAGTGAGTTAGTTGGTGAGTATTGTGTTTCAGTGGCTTCTATAATGAGAGATTTTGGATGTGACTCCACATTTATTGGAGCCACATCAAACTGAATTTGAGAAGGTGCAGGGACTGTGTCTTTAGCACCAGTTTGCACTAAGTGTGTGCCCTGTGCATCCCCAGTTGTTTTGGATTTATTCTTTCTAGTGTAAGTTTGGGGTGAGCTTGTGTCCCTAACCCTCTTGGCCTGTGCTCTTGGATGAGAGCTTTGTTCAATAGCCACATCCTTTTGGGAGGATGCAGCTAGAAGTGAGCTTTTGTCCTTTTTAAGCACTGCAGTTTGTTGGGAAACTGCAGTGTGGCTAGGCTGGGATTCACTCAACTCTCCAACCTTATCCTTGGTGTAACACCCCCAGATCCGGGGTCGAGGATCCGGGTCGTCACGGTCTTTCTTTCCACAATATCACTTCACTTAATTAATAATACTAACCTTATGCTGTGACCCCACACTAACACACACCACAACCCGTTATAGTCTCAGAGATGAAATTTAAATAAGTACAAGTCTTTGAATCCACAATTTAAAAGTTATTACAACCCAAAATGATTACTTGATAAATTTACAGTTAATTGCCATTATCTGCCACAAGTTATAATTATACATAATTGATTCTCAAAAGTAGATGGTCTGATCTACAATAGATCTACCTCTGCAGCTATAGCAGCTACAACATCAACGGGAAGACGCGGAACGCTTCCCACGCGCTTGCGCTGGGTCTGCTGGAGTCTGGCCATCTTTCCTAACTGTTGTTGTGTGATGAAGAAATAAAGCAAGGGTGAGCAGCAAGCCCACCAAAATAATATGTATAATGATTTACAATATATGAGCCTACTCATAATACTCATGAAAGTCTTGGTCAAAAGAAATGAACCAAGTTGATATCTTAATGCGATGAAGTCGCAAAATATTCAGTATATATATATATATACATATATACTTTTCAAAATCTTGGAAGTCCTCTTCCATGCATAATATACACAAAATCCCAGTGTATAACTGTATATATAAAAAAATATCGTTGCAAGGTGATCTCATATATCTAACCTTGTCTCAACGTTTTTCTGAAAATCTTTGTCATTCATAAGACAATTATTAATTAGATATAAGTTTAAAAGATGAGGTTACCAAATACCCCAATATACTTATATCTTTCCCAATACTACTTGAACTACCACCGGTCAAGTTATAACCAGTTTCAAAAGTTCATCCCACTGATGAGACCACAAGATAAGACTTGAATAGATTCAATCTTTGAAATATTATTGAATGAAAAAGTTATGAGATACTTTATTTAGTCCCGATATATATATATCCACATATATATATCTCTAAAACATTTCCTGGAACCTCTGTTATGTAAAGTATGAACAGAGTTGCAATATCCAATGAATTTGGAAGGAAAAGAAAACCTTTGGCATAAACCAGATATCTTGCTGATCAGGCAAAGATACCCATAAGTAACCTTTTCTACTAGTAGATGGACGAATTCCCCACTGGTCATCACCCTGGTCATAATTAGGACCTTATGCTGGACTGCCACTCAGCCACTTATGCATTTGATGGACTCCCACTGAGCCACTTACACTATCATGGACGCCCACTGAGCCCATGTTGCTTATGCCGACTCAATAGATGGACTTACTTCCCGAACGTTGGGTAAGTAATCAATTCATTTACCAAAACTGCAACCTTGTTGCGAATATAAAATACACCACAGAGCCGGATCCCTCAGGTTTTAAGCGAGTATTTAAATCCCCTTAAAAAGGAAGATCTTAAATATAAAATTGAGTTTTGGGATCCGCTCTAACTTTTAAAAATCATTTTGAAGACTCGAAAACACTTTATAGAGTGTTTGGAGTAAAGCTGATTTAATGAAGTAAATCAGTCCCCAGAATATTTAGAAAATGACTGAATATTATTATTTAAATAATATTCCCATAAAGAATAATCTTTTATAAAAATAATTGAAGTAGAAGTTTTAAAACTTATACTTGAAACGAGTATTAAATAACCAAAGATATACTTATATGAAAGTATTATCTTTATTTGAATAATCGAAAATAAGTTTGATTATTAACACCTTATTCTTTAATAAAATAAAGAATATATTTCAGCAAATAATCGGAGTCATAGATCCTCAAATGAATATTCAAATAATATTCAATAAATAAAATAAGCTGAGTCATAAGCCCTCGAATGAATATTCGAAATAATATTCAATAAATAAATAAGCTGAGTCATAAGCCCTCGAATGAATATTCGAAATAATATTCAATAAATAAATAAGCCGAGTCATAAGCCCTCGAATGAATATTCGAAATAATATTCAATAAATAAATAAGCTGAGTCATAAGCCCTCGAATGAATATTCGAAATAATATTCAATAAATAAATAAGCCGAGTCATAAGCCCTCGAATGAATATTCGAAATAATATTCAATAATAAAATAAAGTTAAAGTTATCGAATAAACCTTATTCGATTAATAGTTTTGAAAACTATGACCATATATATGTATATATATATAAATATATATAAATATATATCCATATCCATATATATATAAAATCTACTCGGGATCCTCGACTCCCGGTTTTAGAAAATATTTTCACCTTTGGGTCCCTATACTAAGGGTATATGCAAGTTACCGCTATCCTCTAGCATAGGTATTATCAACTGAACCAACAGATTTATATTTCAAGAATATGAAACAGGCATGCATATATACCCTATCACATGCTACAATATATCGCAAGAATTTGCTAATAACAATCATGCACTATCACAAGATAATGCATATACATATATTTACATCACAACAACAGTATATCGGGTAGAAAACTTGCCTGAGCGACTGGGGGTTACGAATGGCTCGGGACGAGTCTGGTAACCTATAAGCAACAAGTAAGTTGGAATTAAACCAAAGTCACTTGTAAATCTATACTTTAACTAACTTAGACTCTAACGCTCGTTTTGTGCTCACTGATTCGCTTAAGTCACTCGGGTACCCTCGGCTCCACCATTTTTAATAATTTAACCTTTACGAGTTTTAAGGCGATTCCTTCGCGAGTGTCTTCCCAACTGCCTAACACACTTACCATAAATGTTTCATACATTAATTAACCCTTTATGGTCTTTAACCTATGTTTCAAAGTAAGGCGAGGGGAAAAGTTTCGTTCGCGAAACGCCGTTACTTAAAACGGTCGTTTCTCCTAAACCGTGCATCGGAATCGAACGAACTACATATCAAAACGAAGCTCGTAACATGAGCTATCTAAACATGGCAGTGGTCACAATCTAGCAGGGGGTTCTCGGGTCCTAATGTTATGCACAAAAACAGTCCAAAGAAAATCGGACGTTACGACGGCTATGTTTACGCGATTACCAATGTTTAAACCATTCAAACCCATTCCAAATCAACCTCAAATTCAACCTCAAATCCATCATACAACAAACATCCATCCTTATCACATCATAACAACCCCAACAAATCCACATTAACCATTTATACTTATTCCTCACATGAACTAAAAGCTTTACTTAGGTTCTTTAACTAATTACCAAGATTTACAACTCCAACAATGCAACAAAACCAACTAATCTCTACAAACTCAACCAAACTTCAACCATTCAAGCATCATGCTTCACATATGCTATATCAAACACATTCAATCCTAATTACTCAAAACTAAAGCTAGGGTTTGTAGTTTATACCTTCCTTGGAGAGTGGAGAATCAAGAGAATGGCTTGGAATCACTTTAAAGCCCTTATCCAAGCTTATTCTAAACAAAACTTCAAGAACACAAATTTTAGTTCTTGAAAACACTATTCACCATCTTCTTTCATGATTTATAGAAAAAGATTGGCTTGGAATTAGAAGCTTAAACTTATAGGAAGTATGTAACTATCCATGGGGAAGCTTAGATAATTACCTTGCTAAATAGTAAGTGGAGGAGCTTGGACTTTCATTTTTTAAGAAAACCACCCGAGAGCTTCATGAACAAGCCTTGGTTGCTTTTGATTTTTGATGAAAATGGTTTTTGCTTGGCTTGGTTGCTTGGTTTTTGTGCTTGCTTTAGTCAATTACCTTCTTGCCCTTGAATTTGTGTGGTTCTCATTCAACCACACCTCCTTCCTTCCCATGTCATGCTTATATCATCCTCATGATGTCATCCTCCCTTCCTTGTCCTCTTTCTATTGGTTGGATGACATCATTCCCACTAATCCCTTTGATTAACTTCCTAATCGTTTGCCTAATGACCGCTGATCTGTTATACGGTTCGCTTAACTTTCGTTCTCGTTTATCGTTTGAAGGATCATACCCGGGATCTTATTACTTAGGTTCCCTTAACCTTTCTTAATACATTATATTCCTTTTTATGATCCTCCATTATAATCCTTTAATTTAAATCCTTTTTATCCTGTTACCTTATACTCAATTCTCTCCGTATCTTGTGGATTTCCGGGAAAAACCAAAGTGTTCAGAATTGGATTCTGACGATCTTTACATACACTTATATACTTCATAGAGTACTAATAATATCCCAGAATATCCATAACAGAACCCCTACATAGTGTGGCATGAAAAGTTTTCTCATTCGGTAAAAACACTATTCATAAGGGTTTCAAAATTTTCCAAAAATTGGGGTTATTACAGTCTCCCCTCCTTAAAAGGATTCCGTCCCGGAATCAGATAGAAAACAAATGGGGATACTTTCTTAGCATTACACTTTCTAACTCTCGAGTCAATTTTCCACATTGTGGTTCTACCATCAAACTCTGACTAGTTTGATAACCCTTCTCCTAAGTACTTGTCCCTTTTCACTCTATAACCCTTCCTGGTTGCTCCATATAGGTTACGTCAGGTTACATATCTATGCGCTCATATGCCCCTATTTGACTGGCATCTGAATTACACTTCCTTAACATTGATACTTGAAACACGTTACGACCTGCTACATGTTCGGGGTTAGGGCTAGCTCATATGCTAACTTCCCAAACGTCTTAATATATCCAAGGGTCCAACAAATTGTAGACTTAGCTTTCCTTTCTTTCCGAACCTCATCAATCCTTTCCAAGGGATACCTATAACATTACTAGGTCCCCTATTTCATACTCTTTATCCTTGCGTGTCAAATCAACATACTTATCATGTCCATCTTGGGCTACTACCAGCCGTCCTCTGATTAGATCTATCATATCCTTGGTCCTTTGGACTACTACGGGTCCGAGCATCTTGCGCTCTACGACTTCATCCTAACATAAGGGAGATCGACATTGTCTTCCCTCAAGGATCTCATAAGGCGACATCTCGATAATGACATATGATCTATTGTCGTAAGATAACTCAATCCGAATTTAGTGATCATTCCAAATTCTTTCAAGTCTATTGCACAGACTCTCACTATAGCTTTTAGCATTAGAACTTTGCTTCTCAATACCCATTCTTTTCCAGTTCGTAATCGCTATCACCTTCCGTTCCTAATATTATACTGGTTATACTTTTGCTCGTTAGCGTTCTATAACCTTTTAATAACCACGTCAACCTTAGTATCATGAATGTGTTTCCATTTCGAATACTACCACAACTTTATTACTCCTTTTTCAGCTGTTTCTATTTTCCAAAGTTTGATTAATCAAATAGAAGTAAAGGAATTTGTTGAGAGATCACTATGATCATGAACACTTGTTATATCGCATAGTTAGTACAGAAGGTGGCCAGCCTTTAGTACTTGACAAGCAATTAAACAATAGCTGGTATCCTACTCGGCTTCTATCACACAGATAGATAGTCATTCGGCAATACCTCCCCTTCTGGAAGGGTTGTTCTTCTCAGCTTACATGAAATGAAAAGAAGAGAAAAGAACAAACTGGAGAGAATTGTATATATATAAAAAATATACTGCCACAAAATATCTGGCTTGGAACCTACCTCTGAACTATAGAGGGTTGTCATAGAAGAACAAAACATATATGCATTTATATCAACATCAAGTATTATAGCATCGCATTTCACGTGCCTAAATATTTTCGCTATCCCGTCCATCATTCTATGGACCCATGCTCTTCCTCGAGCTTATACACAATTACGTTTGAAACTCCCTCGACATCGAAAATCGAATCTGGGATCTCATTCTAGACATCATCGTTACTTGAATTCTATGCTTGCACCGCAACCTTCCTCGTATAATAATACGACTCTCTATTGATAAGAAAGAATAATAATTCACTACTCGCAGAATCATTCCAATACAACTCTCATGGTTGTAATCAGCTCACTACTCGCAGAATCATTCCAATACAACTCTCATGGTTGTAATCAGCTCACTACTCGCAGAATCATTGCTGCCTTACTATGGTCCACCACTGACCCACTGTAGTCATTCATTTTCCACGAAATCTTAATAACTAACCATACGGAGTCCATACATCTCGTATCTAATTCTCCTAAGGAGTTAACATAACCACCAATCACAATTCATGAAGAACACTCCAAACTCTGACGTACCTTCATGACAGGAAGCAGATAAAAGTGCAGAAGAGTTTCAATCAAAGCAACGATAGCAGGTTAATACCATTCGTAATCATATGCCTTCAATAGAAGACTTAACTCAAAGGTTTGTTTAGTCTTTTTTTTTTTTTTGAAACATGGTCCTGGCTTATCTCAAGATAGGACCTCCTAAGATAGATAGCCCGTTCATGGCGATTACGCGAATTAAACCTTTACCAACTACTATTACGGTCGGGTATTGCACAGTCATCAGAAGGAATGTCAATCTTCCAAACCATAATACAACCTTCACAGCTTTAACCATCATCACTGTATTCCTCTCGCACGAGCGCCTATAATTATCCTCTTACCTTTAAAGTGTCGGCCACCTCTTTGGCCTTTCCTGATAGTAAAATTTCCTTACAGTCAATGTCACATTAACCACCTCCAAATAAATTTTCTACCTTATTTCAATCACAGCTTATGTGAAAATGCTTTTCTTAAAATCTGATGAGAAAAAAAAAATCACCATTTTTCCATAAGTTATTGCCTCAGTCTTTAGAGGTTAATCACTGTCGCGACTGACTCTCGATCGTACTTAGAACATCTTTTGTCTTAGGTCCTAATTGCCCTGAACAATTTTGACCTTTACTGGTTCGATCCATACTTTCTCGTGGTTTAACACGTGCCCCACTTGGCACCATTATAATTACGTCATATTTCCTTTATCAACATTTCTATTCTTGAGAATTTTGAATATTACCTTTTTCCTTGTAAAACCTCTAAGGTTATCCTTCAATCGTTCCTCCTGTATTCCCTAGATACAGGGCATATCACAATACCATTTACTAATACTAGAACCATTGTCTATATACTTCTGAAAAAAATTTCTCCACTGATTCTTAAAGGTTGTTGTTACCTTAACCCTTTCCCAATCATACTGTCAAAACTCATACTGTCCCTATCAAGGGTGACATGCCAACCTTTATGCAGTCCCCTAGGATTCATTTTAAGTTACCAATGTTCTATCCTTAATTCCACCTTTAAAAGGTACCTGCGTCCTTCCATGGATAAATCAAGTCATATATCCTTGATAGATTATCTTATTCATCATTCCCACCTCGATAGTCTATACCTAACTTCATAGTAGCATCCTTATTCAAATTGAGGTCAATCCATATGGCCTCCAAAAGATAACAATGGTCATCCGCTTTTCTTTTCTGATTTGGTAATGATAACATGGATGTTCTGGAAGATATTGGTCATGTTCAACGTGAACTTCTTCTTAATAATTCCTTATTTACTTTTGTTGTTTATCTCAACAGTCACCTCAATGTTGGGACACCTCCCATATCTGGCGTCTCCCTTTCTGGGTATCGAGCCACCGGTCTTACATTTTACATTATTGAAGTTCACTTCCTTCATCCAATTTTTCCTGATTTCTTACTTTCTTGTCTCCTCAGTCTATCCGTGTCTCAATATTTATCCTTCGAACTATCTCAAGGTTTCCTCGAATCCTCCCAACTTAAAGGGGGTACAATATATGTATCTCTTATGCCTTCAACCATCAATTTTAACTCATGGTGGACCATCATCCTGTCGATTACATACTTTTCTATTTCTATTGCTATGAGTCTTTAGGGTTTCCTCATACCCAACTCCCTTATCATTCCTCAAACTCTATTGCCTTTATATTCCTTTCCACTTCAGTTTCTTTTTATTTTCCTTTCTCTTATCATTATTTCACAAATCAATCACAATATAAGCATTGATTTCAAACATCCCGTCATTCTGGATTCGTGTCTTCAGAACGAATCTTGATAACTTTTACAACTTAGATTCATAATTCATCATACTCGTCTGCCTTTGTTCTGGCTCTAAAGCTTTTACACTATTCCATAACCTTGGGAATTACTTTCCCGAAAACAATTGGCTGAACTTTAATCAGTTTATTATAATCTCTTGCTCCGTGCCTTCCTTGGCCTTTCACCAGCGGGTGGTCTCTCTCTTGGGAGGGTAAGTGACAAAACAGTCTTTTATGGTTCGTCAATCATTTAGAATCTCAAATGATTCATCTATTTCCTTTAGCCAGGCTCTTGCCTCGACTGGGTCAGCTTGTTCCTTGGAACTCTGAGAGCTTAGCGACTTAAAGGTCATGAAAGAATTTCCCATCGCACTGTCTCCCCAGGGTGGTGGTTGGGGATAATAGTCTAAGTTCTTTTTAGACAGGTCCATGAATTGCCGTATAGGAGTACCGTCTCGGGTCTCCTTTCCTTACTCGACTTTCTGTTTCCTTGGTATGAAATGTTTCAACCTTCTCCCATAATCGGGGTTATCTTATACATTAAAAACCTTGTTTTCCACTCTATTATGTTATGGGTTCTTTCTTTCTTGATGGCAACCTCCCTGACTATCACATTCAGGGTTTGCCCTAAATCTTATTCCTCAAACTATGGCTCTCATCTAAGTTCTCATCCTTAAGCTCTTGAACTTTTGGAACCCAATTTCTGTAGGAATACCTCATTATTCCCTTATCATCTTTCTCAGTATTAATCTCATATTTATTTGTTGGCTCTCTGCCTTCATTCATCACCTTTTTCTGGCACAATATGCTCTTTTCCAATAATTCGGTCTCTATTGCAATCTCAAACAGCTTTTCGGTACCGGCTCCGGTTACCTTCACTACTATTTCCATTTTCTCAAAATCTCTTATCAACTCTCCCAAAGACATTATCATCTTGAGTCTCTCCTTTTTACTAAGGGCATCAGCCACCATATTGGCTTTCCCCGAATGATAAAGAATCTCCCAATCATTATTCTTGATTAGCTCTAACTGCCTCCTCTGGCATATGTTGAGCTCTTTCTACGCGAAAATGTACTAGAGCACTTATGGCTTAGGTAATTCTCGCACTTCTCTCCATACGAGTAGTGCCTCCAATCTTTAGGGTAAACTATTGCCACGAGCCTAAGCTCATGAGCGGGGATATCGAATTTCATACTACCTTAATTGTCTTGACATGTACGCGATTACCTTACCGTGCTGCATAAGCACGCACCCTAAGCCCTTGTGTGAAGCATCACTACACTTCACAAAATCTCCTTTTCCATCCGGCAACGCCAGCATAGGGGCCATCACCAACCTCTGCTTCAGTTTTTTTTTTTTTGAAAGCTGTTCTCGCATTTCTCTGTCCATTCAAACTTCTCAGTCTTACGAGTAAGCCACGTTAAAGGGGGCTACTATCTTTACAAACTTGAACGAACCTCCGGTAGTGATCAACCAATCCTACCTCTGGTAGTCGACCTAACCATGGTCATCAATTCATCAGTGGTCCTTTATTCATTCTTGTCAGGATCCTCCATGGAATCCTTCTTAGCAACTATCCCTTCTAGGACAACATCCTCAACCGCTACATTCTCAATATCAACATCATCCGGTCCTGCATTAGGACACTCTATCGGATCCACAATCCGATCTCCAATTAGTAATAAACATCATCACGCTGTTGCTCCTCAACCTCAGGGTTCGGAGTCCCGCTACTATATACGATAACGAACTACGCTCCTATCACGATATTTATAAGGGTTCCCATAAGGGTTTTAACTGTCAGTGCTACGTTAGGTAGCCCGACTATGAACTTGGCAAGAGTTCTTATTATCTTAGTTAACTTATTATCTTAACGTCCCATCATCTCTGAGGTTTATAACGCTTAGCTCTGATACCATTTCTGTAACACCCCCAGATCCGGGGTCGAGGATCCGGGTCGTCACGGTCTTTCTTTCCACAATATCACTTCACTTAATTAATAATACTAACCTTATGCTGTGACCCCACGCTAACACACACCACAACCCGTTATAGTCTCAGAGATGAAATTTAAATAAGTACAAGTCTTTGAATCCACAATTTAAAAGTTATTACAACCCAAAATGATTACTTGATAAATTTACAGTTAATTGCCATTATCTGCCACAAGTTATAATTATACATAATTGATTCTCAAAAGTAGATGGTCTGATCTACAATAGATCTACCTCTGCAGCTATAGCAGCTACAACATCAACGGGAAGACGCGGAACGCTTCCCACACGCTTGCGCTGGGTCTGCTGGAGTCTGGCCATCTTTCCTAACTGTTGTTGTGTGATGAAGAAATAAAGCAAGGGTGAGCAGCAAGCCCACCAAAATAATATGTATAATGATTTACAATATATGAGCCTACTCATAATACTCATGACAGTCTTGGTCAAAAGAAATGAACCAAGTTGATATCTTAATGCGATGAAGTCACAAAATATTCAGTATATATATATATATACATATATACTTTTCAAAATCTTGGAAGTCCTCTTCCATGCATAATATACACAAAATCCCAGTGTATAACTGTATATATAAAAAAATATCGTTGCAAGGTGATCTCATATATCTAACCTTGTCTCAACGTTTTTCTGAAAATCTTTGTCATTCATAAGACAATTATTAATTAGATATAAGTTTAAAAGATGAGGTTACCAAATACCCCAATATACTTATATCTTTCCCAATACTACTTGAACTACCACCGTTCAAGTTATAACCAGTTTCAAAAGTTCATCCCACTGATGAGACCACAAGATAAGACTTGAATAAATTCAATCTTTGAAATATTATTGAATGAAAAAGTTATGAGATACTTTATTTAGTCCCGATATATATATATCCACATATATATATCTCTAAAACATTTCCTGGAACCTCTGTTATGTAAAGTATGAACAGAGTTGCAATATCCAATGAATTTGGAAGGAAAAGAAAACCTTTGGCATAAACCAGATATCTTGCTGATCAGGCAAAGATACCCATAAGTAACCTTTTCTACTAGTAGATGGACGAATTCCCCACTGGTCATCACCCTGGTCATAATTAGGACCTTATGCTGGACTGCCACTCAGCCACTTATGCATTTGATGGACTCCCACTGAGCCACTTACACTATCATGGACGACCACTGAGCCCATGTTGCTTATGCCGACTCAATAGATGGACTTACTTCCCGAACGTTGGGTAAGTAATCAATTCATTTACCAAAACTGCAACCTTGTTGCGAATATAAAATACACCACAGAGCCGGATCCCTCAGGTTTTAAGCGAGTATTTAAATCCCCTTAAAAAGGAAGATCTTAAATATAAAATTGAGTTTTGGGATCCGCTCTAACTTTTAAAAATCATTTTGAAGACTCGAAAACACTTTATAGAGTGTTTGGAGTAAAGCTGATTTAATGAAGTAAATCAGTCCCCAGAATATTTAGAAAATGACTGAATATTATTATTTAAATAATATTCCCATAAAGAATAATCTTTTATAAAAATAATTGAAGTAGAAGTTTTAAAACTTATACTTGAAACGAGTATTAAATAACCAAAGATATACTTATATGAAAGTATTATCTTTATTTGAATAATCGAAAATAAGTTTGATTATTAACACCTTATTCTTTAATAAAATAAAGAATATATTTCAGCAAATAATCGGAGTCATAGATCCTCAAATGAATATTCAAATAATATTCAATAAATAAAATAAGCTGAGTCATAAGCCCTCGAATGAATATTCGAAATAATATTCAATAAATAAATAAGCTGAGTCATAAGCCCTCGAATGAATATTCGAAATAATATTCAATAAATAAATAAGCCGAGTCATAAGCCCTCGAATGAATATTCGAAATAATATTCAATAAATAAATAAGCTGAGTCATAAGCCCTCGAATGAATATTCGAAATAATATTCAATAAATAAATAAGCCGAGTCATAAGCCCTCGAATGAATATTCGAAATAATATTCAATAATAAAATAAAGTTAAAGTTATCGAATAAACCTTATTCGATTAATAGTTTTGAAAACTATGACCATATATATGTATATATATATAAAAATATATATAAATATATATCCATATCCATATATATATAAAATCTACTCGGGATCCTCGACTCCCGGTTTTAGAAAATATTTTCACCTTTGGGTCCCTATACTAAGGGTATATGCAAGTTACCGCTATCCTCTAGCATAGGTATTATCAACTGAACCAACAGATATATATTTCAAGAATATGAAACAGGCATGCATATATACCCTATCACATGCTACAATATATCGCAAGAATTTGCTAATAACAATCATGCACTATCACAAGATAATGCATATACATATATTTACATCACAACAACAGTATATCGGGTAGAAAACTTGCCTGAGCGACTGGGGGTTACGAATGGCTCGGGACGAGTCTGGTAACCTATAAGCAACAAGTAAGTTGGAATTAAACCAAAGTCACTTGTAAATCTATACTTTAACTAACTTAGACTCTAACGCTCGTTTTGCGCTCACTGATTCGCTTAAGTCACTCGGGTACCCTCGGCTCCACCATTTTTAATAATTTAACCTTTACGAGTTTTAAGGTGATTCCTTCGCGAGTGTCTTCCCAACTGCCTAACACACTTACCATAAATGTTTCATACATTAATTAACCCTTTATGGTCTTTAACCTATGTTTCAAAGTAAGGCGAGGGGAAAAGTTTCGTTCGCGAAACGCCGTTACTTAAAACGGTCGTTTCTCCTAAACCGTGCATCGGAATCGAACGAACTACATATCAAAACGAAGCTCGTAACATGAGCTATCTAAACATGGCAGTGGTCACAATCTAGCAGGGGGTTCTCGGGTCCTAATGTTATGCACAAAAACAGTCCAAAGAAAATCGGACATTACGACGGCTATGTTTACGCGATTACCAATGTTTAAACCATTCAAACCCATTCCAAATCAACCTCAAATTCAACCTCAAATCCATCATACAACAAACATCCATCCTTATCACATCATAACAACCCCAACAAATCCACATTAACCATTTATACTTATTCCTCACATGAACTAAAAGCTTTACTTAGGTTCTTTAACTAATTACCAAGATTTACAACTCCAACAATGCAACAAAACCAACTAATCTCTACAAACTCAACCAAACTTCAACCATTCAAGCATCATGCTTCACATATGCTATATCAAACACATTCAATCCTAATTACTCAAAACTAAAGCTAGGGTTTATAGTTTATACCTTCCTTGGAGAGTGGAGAATCAAGAGAATGGCTTGGAATCACCTTTAAAGCCCTTATCCAAGCTTATTCTAAACAAAACTTCAAGAACACAAATTTTAGTTCTTGAAAACACTATTCACCATCTTCTTTCATGATTTATAGAAAAAGATTGGCTTGGAATTAGAAGCTTAAACTTATAGGAAGTATGTAACTATCCATGGGGAAGCTTAGATAATTACCTTGCTAAATAGTAAGTGGAGGAGCTTGGACTTTCATTTTTTAAGAAAACCACCCGAGAGCTTCATGAACCAGCCTTGGTTGCTTTTGATTTTTGATGAAAATGGTTTTTGCTTGGCTTGGTTGCTTGGTTTTTGTGCTTGCTTTAGTCAATTACCTTCTTGCCCTTGAATTTGTGTGGTTCTCATTCAACCACACCTCCTTCCTTCCCATGTCATGCTTATATCATCCTCATGATGTCATCCTCCCTTCCTTGTCCTCTTTCTATTGGTTGGATGACATCATTCCCACTAATCCCTTTGATTAACTTCCTAATCGTTTGCCTAATGACCGCTGATCTGTTATACGGTTCGCTTAACTTTCGTTCTCGTTTATCGTTTGAAGGATCATACCCGGGATCTTATTACTTAGGTTCCCTTAACCTTTCTCAATACATTATATTCCTTTTTATGATCCTCCATTATAATCCTTTAATTTAAATCCTTTTTATCCTGTTACCTTATACTCAATTCTCTCCGTATCTTGTGGATTTCCGGGAAAAACCAAAGTGTTCGGAATTGGATTCTGACGATCTTTACATACACTTATATACTTCATAGAGTACTAATAATATCCCAGAATATCCATAACAGAACCCCTACATAGTGTGGCATGAAAAGTTTTCTCATTCAGCAAAAATACTATTCATAAGGGTTTCAAAATTTTCCAAAAATTGGGGTTATTACACTTGGGGTTTCTTTGATGTTCACCCCTTGCCTCACCTATCTTACCCTCCTTCACACTCCCCTCGTTGGCTTTGGTAGATTTTTCAACTGGTACCTTTTGAGAGATACCAGAGGGGGTTTTCTTTGATTTGGATTTAGAAATTGCAGTTATTTTGGCAGCTTTGGTAGCCAACTATTTGGTCATTGTCACAGTTGCCATAGCTATGCCTGAAGTCAAAGAAATAGAAGAGATTGGAATAGTTGAGGGTATGGATGAACTTACCTCACTTACCTAAGGTGTCAGCATTACAGGAAAATAGAACATTCGCACATCCCTGTGATGGTTGGCTCTGTTCAAGTCTGCAATGATTCTTCTCTCTTGAACCCAACAAGCCAATTTTTTGTCTGGGTTCTTAAGTACAATCTCTTGACAAAGATGGTTAGCCAGAAGCATAAAAAATCTAGCATAGTAAACATTCTTTCCTCTTTTGGCTAAGTCACCTAATTTAAAACCTAACTCATACACAACAAGGTCACTGAAATTGTAAAATTTGTCTGTAACTAGCATGCATAGCATGTTAAGCATGGAAATGTTCACAGAATCAAAATTACTGATTTTTCCAGAAAAGACTTTAGTTACAACATCACACATGTAACTCCATTCCTTCCTAAGAGCTAGTCTTCTAATGTCACTTAGTTTCGTAGTAGGAAGTGCATAATGAATGGAATTAAGCATATTAACAATATCAGTGTCAGTGTGTGGTGCAGTTACATTATCATCAGGAATCTTGAAACATGCTTTTATTACATCACTATTGATACAGAATTCATTACATTTGATGGTCAGAGTGATGGTTTTGTCAGTAGAGTTGTAGATTGTTGTTGTCCACATCTCCTCAACAACTTCACAATGAATTGTGGGTGATTCCAGCATGGCAAAACTTAACTTGCAGTTCTTCACGAAGTCCATCATCTTGTGATAGTCCTCTGATTGCTGAATACCCTTATTGACCAAAGCAGTGAAGTTGTTCTTCTCATAGATGAACCCAGTCTATGACATGATCTTTACTACGGGTGTCATTGTTAGAGAAGAAAAGCTTGAAGAGAAAGAGGATTTTTGCTTGAGAGAGAATGAAGTAAACACAGTTAAATTTGAGAATGATAAAAGAAAATGATTAGAATGAAATAAGCTTTTATACTTTACTCAGAATCAACGGATAAAAATAATAAAGAGAAGTAAATTATCCAATAGAAATTGCCTAAATTAGCCGTTTTAAAATAAACTGTAAAAATTCCACCCATTATCCGTCGTGTAATGCTTACAAACTGTAAGTATACTCGATGGATAATGTTCAGGGAATTAACGGTTAAGATTTAGACACTTCGACAGATGAGGATAAACTGTTATCCGTCGAGTTTTAAAAAATTCCAGAAAAATAATTGATTTATTATTTACAATTTTTATATCGACGGATGACTCAACCCGATGGATAATGGTCATCCGTCGAAATGCAAATTTTGACTTAGCCAAAATTTCATTCAAGAGTAAAAATCAGCTAAATTTCTGGCTACTTTTCAACTTGCAAAATAATTCAGATAAATTCAAGAGTAATTAAGCATACCTAACTCACTTACCAACCTAGAAAAGGTGGATTCATCCAGTGGCTTGGTAAAAATATCTGCAAGTTGCTTCTCACTTGGAACAAAATGTAACTCTACAGTACCATTCATTACATATTCCCTTATGAAATGGTACTTGATGTCTATGTGCTTTGTCCTTGAATGTTGCACTGGATTTTCAGTGATGGCAATTGCACTTGTGTTGTCACAGAAAATAGGAATCCTTTCAACTTGCAAACCATAGTCTAGCAATTGATTTTTCATCCATAAAATCTGTGCACAACAACTGCCAGCAGCAATATATTCAGCTTCAGCTGTAGAGGTAGAAACCAAATTTTGCTTTTTACTGAACCAGGACACAAGCTTGTCTCCTAAAAATTGACAGGTTCCTGTTGTGCTTTTTCTATCAATTCTGCAACCTGTATAATCTGCATCTGAATAACCAGTTAGATCAAAACCAGAATCTCTAGGATACCAAATGCCAAGTTTTGGTGTTCCTTTGAGATATCTGAAAATTCTCTTAATAGCTATCAAGTGAGACTCTCTAGGATCAGCCTGAAATCTAGCACACAAACATGTAGCAAACATTATATATGGCCTAGTAGCTGTTAAGTATAGAAGTGAGCCAACCATGCCCCTATATATTGAAATATCCACAGACTTTTCAGTAGTGTTTAGTTCAAGCTTAGTTGCAGTAGCCATGGGAGTTTTTGGAGATGTGCAATCCATTAGATCAAACTTCTTTAAAAGGTCAAAAATATATTTAGTTTGACTAATGAATATTCCATCACTGACTTGCTTAATTTGTAAACCAAGAAAGTAAGTTAGTTCTCCCATCATACTCATTTCATACTTACTTTGCATCAGTTTGGCAAACTTTTTACAAAGTTTCTCATCTGTAGATCCAAAAATAATATCATCTACATAAATTTGAACAAGTATGCTAGAGCCATTAACATTTCTGAAAACTAAAGTTTTATCTACAGTACCTCTTGTGAAGTGATTTTCCAAAAGGAACTTTGATAAAGTGTCATACCAGGCTCTAGGTGCTTGCTTCAGTCCATAAAGTGCTTTCAGTAGATAATAGACATACTCTGGAAAATTGGGATCTTCAATGCCAGGAGGTTGACTAACATACACTTCTTCCTCCAAATCTCCATTCAGAAAAGCACTTTTGACATCCATTTGATAGACCTTGAAATTGGCATGGGCTGCATAGGCTAAGAAGATTCTGATGGCTTCAAGTCTTGCAACAGGAGCAAATGTTTTATCAAAATCTATTCCTTCAAATGTTTCATCAAAATCTATTCCTTCTTGCTGGCAATAGCCTTTAGCAACCAATCTTGCTTTGTTCCTTACTACTATGCCATTTGCATCCATCTTGTTTCTGAATACCCATTTGGTGTCTATTGGATTCTTTCCTTTAGGCTTGGGTACCAGCTTCCATACTTTATTCCTTTCAAATTGGTTTAGCTCCTCCTGCATAGCTAAAATCCAATCAGGATCTAACAAGGCTTCTTCTACCTTCTTTTGTTCTTCCTTTGACAGTAAGCTGCTGTATAGATATTCTTCTTGAGTTGCTCTCCTGGTTTGAACTCTGGAAGAAACATCACCAATAATCAGTTCAAAGGGGTGATCTTTTGTCCATTTCCTTGGTTGAGGTAGATTAGCCCTAGATGAAGAGACCTCAATGTTGTCTTGATGTGTGAATGAGTTTTGATTGCTAGAAACTCCCCCTGAATTTGTGGATCTTTGATTTGAGATAGGGGTACTTTCTATGGGTGATCTGCCTTGACTTCCTGCTCCTTTTGATAACCCGACGGATGGTGAATTTTGAGTACCGATGGATGAGGCAGGTTGTCTTCCGACGGATAATACAGATTGCCTTCTGACGGATGAAGCATTATGTAACTCGACGGATGTTGAGTTTTGTTCTTCATTAGTGGTAGATTTGTCTGCATTATCCTTAGACACTGTTTCTTGATCACTCTCATCATCACTTTCATCACTGACCATCTCAACATTGTCGAATTTGAGGCTCTCATGGTAATCTCCATCTTTTAGTCCTTCAATATTTTTATCATCAAACACAACATGTATAGATTCAACAACAATGTTGGTTCTTAAATTGTAGACTCTATATGCTTTACCAACAGCATATCCAACAAAAATTCCTTCATCTGCTTTAGCATCAAACTTCCTATTTTGATCAGTTTAATTTCTCAGAATATAGCATTTACAGCCAAAGACATGAAGAAAGTTTAGAGTTGGCTTCTTGTTCTTGAACAATTGATAAGGTGTCATGCATCTTGCTTGATTAATCAGAGAGATGTTCTGAGTGTAGCATGCAGTGTTTACAGCTTCAGCCCAGAAATATGTTGGTAATTTTGATTCTTCAAGCATTGTCCTTGCAGCTTCAATAAGAGATCTATTCTTTCTTTCCACTACTCCATTCTATTGTGGAGTCCTTGCTGCTAAAAACTCATGCAAGATCCCATTTTCCTCGCAAAATGCTCTCATGACATAGTTCTTGAACTCAGTTCCATTGTCACTCCTGATTCTTCTAACTTTGAAATCAAGATGATTGTTAACTTGCCTTATGTGATTGATGATGATTTCACTAGCTTCATCTTTAGACTTTAGGAAATATGTCCAAGAGAACTTTGAGAAATCATCTACAATTACTAGGAAAAATCTTTTCTTAGAAATTGACAATACATTGACTGGTCCAAACAAATCCATGTGAAGCAGTTGCAGAGGATCTTCAATTGCTGAATCAAGTTTCTTCCTGAATGATGCTTTAATCTGCTTCCCTTTTTGGCAGGCATCACACAGTCCATCCTTTGTAAACTCCACTAGAGGAATGCCTCTAACTAGCTCTTTCCTTACCAGCTCATTTATAGTCTTGAAGTTTAAATGAGATAGCTTCTTGTGCCATAGCCAACTTTCATCTTGACTTGCATTGCTGAGAAGACAAGTTATAGATTCTGCTTTAGTTGAGTTGAAGTCAGCTAGATACATATTTCCTCTTCTCACACCAGTGAGAACCACTTTGTTGTTTTGATTATTGGTCACAACACAGGCTTCTTTGTTGAAGGTTACTGAGTTGCCTTTGTCACAAAGCTGGCTGATACTCAACAGATTGTGTCTGAGACCATCCACTAAGGCAACCTCTTCAATGATGACATTGTCCTTTGAAATCAAGCCATATCCCACAGTGTAACCTTTGCTTTCATCTCCAAAAGTGATACTTGGGCCAGCTCTCTCTTCAAACTCTGTGAGTAGGGTAGAATCACCAGTCATGTGTCTTGAACAGCCACTATCCAAGTACCAAAGATTCTTTCTGTTTCCCTGCACACATCAAAATCAAATCAAGTTGATTTTGGTACCCAAGTTTCCTTGGGTCCTACCTTGTTAGCTTTCTTCTTCTGTTTCTTGGGTTTTAACTCATTTGACTTAGGAATTTCAGATTCTTCCTTAGTCATTTGGGTTGGGCCTTTGAAACCACTAGATGCAACAGAATTATCATGCATGTTATGGCTAACAGGAAATGGCATGCTTGGTGCAAACATGTTATTCCAGTAAGGCATGCTAAATGGCATTTGAGGCATATTGTATGCAGCATAATATGGATTAGGTGCAAATGGCATATTAGCAAACTTTGCATTCATATTCTGTGTAGGCATAGCATTAATAGGCATGGGAGGCATGGCATTTATGTTAGGAAATTGAGGTTGAACAGACATGGGAGATTTGCAATTAACAGACAAATGATTTACACTACCACACTTGACACAGATCTTTCTAGGAGCATATTTATCAGGTGTGTAGTTATTGTGTTTGTTAATCCCTACTTTACCATTCCTATTATTTTTCTTTTTAGTCTCTGTTTTTACCTCTATTTTCTCAAGTCTGTCACATAACTGTTTGACAGTCATGTGACCGACATTACCCTTTTTCCCTTTCTTAGCTTGACTTGATTCTCCTGAAACAAAGTTCATGGAAACAGACCCATACTTATCATTTAGCTTAGTTAATTTGGCTTTGCTGATGGGTTTGCTTACAGCCGACGGACGAGGATTTTTATCATTCGACGGATAACACTTTTTGTTATCCGACGGATAGTCTTCATCATCCGTCGAGTCTACATCTGTTAGCAACCCATCTACCAAAATAGGTTCTAGTTTCTCCTTATTCTTTTTCCAGGCTTCATCACAAAAGGACTCAATTCCTTGAACCGTGGTGATTTGAGCATGAACATCTCTGGATGTTTTCCATGCTTTAATCACCTCTTGTTCACGATCGAGCTGCTTCTTTAAAATTTCTTCCTTTTTCCAGGACTCAGTTAATTCCTCCTTGGCAATCCTACACTCAATTTTTAGTTTCTCAAACTCAACAAACTGAGACTCAAGCACATTATTCCTCTCACTCAAAAACAAGTTGTTTTCTTTGATTTTAGCATTTTCTTTAGTGAGGGACTTAAGTGTAACACGCAAATGATACAATTCTGTAGACATGTCATTTATGGTATCATTACACTCAGCTTTAGATAAATGTGCAAGGTTTGTAGTGATTACCTGATTGCTTGAGGAACTTGTCTCTATTTCATCAGACTTGGCCATTAGGGCTAGATTGACATAGCTGACATCTTCATCTTCATCCAAGCCATCAGCTGCCCAGTCATTCTCTTGTGTAATAAAAGCCCTTTCCTTTTGTTTGAGTAGATCAAAGTATTTTTGCTTGTAATCTACAGACTCAAATCTTTTCTTACTGGAATCTGACTTTCTACACTCATTTGCAAAATGCCCTGCCAAGCCACATTTGAAACACTTGAATTTTGATTTATCCACCATGTTTCTATTTGGCTTGGCAGCTCCAAAGTTCTTCTTGAACTTGAGCTTGTAAAATCTTTTTGAAAGGAATGCTAGGTGCTCATCAATGTCCTCCATGTCATCTTGGCTCAATGAATCTTCATTTTCTGCAGCTAGCCCCTTACCCTTGCTTTCACAGACCTTTGAAGTTGATTCCACAGCTTCCATCTTCACTTCCTTCTCCTTTTCCAGATCAGCAACTAGTGCAATGGATCCTCCTTTCTTCTTTCCTCACTCCATTCTTTCATCCTGCTCTATCTCAAGCTCATAGGTCTTCAGAATGCCATACAGTCTTTCCAAAGTAAACTCCTTATAATCTTGTGAGTTTCTCAATGAGACTGTCATTGGTTTCCATTCCTTTGGAAGAGATCTGAGAAATTTCAGATTGGAGCCTTTAGTCTGATAGACTCTTCCATGCAACTTAAGAGCATTTAGTAGTTTTTGGAATCTACTAAAAATGTCAGTGAGTGATTCACTTTCCTCATTGTGAAAATGCTCATATTGCTGAATCAGGATCTGCATTTTATTTTCTCTTACTTGCTCAGTACCATCACAGATTATCTGTATTGTGTCCCAAACTTCCTTGGCAGTCTTGCAGTTGATGATGTTATCAAACATATCTGCATCCACACCATTGAACAGAATGTTCATGGCCTTTTTATCTTTCCTGACTTGTTCAATGTCAGGATCAGACCATTCATGCCTTGACTTTGGAACAGATGGCTCATTTCTTGTTGCAGCTCTCATTGGAACATGAGGGCCTCTTTCTATGTAGTCCACATAGGCCTCATCTTGAGAAAGCATATGAAGATGCATCTTTACCTTCCAATGATGGTAATTATCTTTATCAAGAAAAGGAATCTTGACTCCAACAACTTTCTTGTTCATCTTGCTGAATTGTTTTGATCTTTAAACTCTTTGTAGATTAAGAGCTTGCTCTGATACCAATTGTTAGTCCCTTAACAATATAGCAAGAATTACAGAAGGGGGGTTGAATGGAATTCTTGAACCTTTTTCTTGAAATAAAAATGTTCAACTCGATTATAGATATATTTGTTTTGATTAGCACAATGCGGAATGTAAACTTGAATGAATCAAAACATAAGTAATTAAAAACAAGAGTCTTTAAAAACTTTCTGGTGGATTTAAACAATTCCACCAGATATATATATATAATATATCGAGAGGACTCTGTATGCAGAAATGCTCACAGCTGCTTACAAAATGGAACTACTGAGAATACAGGAAATGCTAAAGATTATGCTTACAAAGATTTCTCTATTTGTGTGTTTCTCAGCTATCACAGTCATTTTTCTATTTGCTACTCTCTTGGTTTATATATTACCAAGATTACAAAGTCAAAAAGACTGAACAAATATAAAATCTAACAGTCTTAATCTTTGCTGCTTTTCGTCCTCTATTACCCAGTTAATGGGCTTCCACAGTGTGTTTGTATCCAACTCGACGGCTGTGTGTCAGCTTTCACTGTTCAACTGATGTTTGAATTCTTGATATGATCATCCGTCGACTTTCAGATCATCCGTTGATGACATGTTTGATCATCCATCGACTGCTATGTTAAACATCCGTTGATAGTCAATTGATCATTCGTCGAAGGCTTTGTTAATCATCCGTCGGTAGCTATTTTGGCACTTGACTTCATTTCACTTATACAGAATTACAAGACATTGCTTATGTACAATTAATCAACCTATTCTGCATATCTAGTTAAAGTCAACATGACTTATATGCTACTACAGATTCTATACAAAGGTGCATACATCACTGTGCTACAAACTTATTATTACATAAGCTACTCACTCGATGGATAATAAGTTAATCATCCGTCGGGACTATAATGAGTTATCCGTCGGGACTATAATTCTTATCCGTCGAGAGCTACATAATTTCACTAAGTAAAATCTACTTAGACATTTTGTTTAAGTGATCATCAAGTACACAACATATTCACAACAATAGCATATTTCTTCTTTGCAATGGACATGACATTGACTGGACCAAATAGATCAACATGTAGTAAGTTGAAAGGAATATGTCCTAAGTCCAATCATGTATTAGGATTTAGGAATAACTTTTATGTAATCTGTTTTGATTTCATTGATATTAATAAAGACTTGTTTTTTTTTTATTACGGGCTCTATCTATTTAAGTGTTTAAATAAGATATACCATAGTTTAGAGTAAAGCTTTTTATGGATTATGATGAGATCATAATAGTGAGACCTAAAAAGATGATAACTCTAAACTTAAATAGTTCCTGGTCATAGGATTACTAACTGGTAATTAATAATCCGCAAAGATCGGTACATACTATGCTTGCTTCATTATGAAGGATGTCTGTTCTCATAGATATTTGTGTGGTGACACTATAGCTAGTATGTAGGTGCTTATTATAGAATAAGTTCACTGAACATGACTCGCCCAGCTGAACAACTGATGGAGTTCACTCACGTGTCAGCAGTTGTTCGCTTAGTGATAGTTGTACAAGTATCCTTAGACTTGAGGTCATCATAGTCATCTTGTGTACACTGAACTATGCTTTGGTTTAGTTCTTAGTCTCCAGGGACAATTATTAGGGCTCTTCTGGGTATAGGAATTTGTACACGAAGATAGTGTATGATCAATGAAGGATCTACCCCTTCCAGTGAAGGAAGCGAATGTTCAAGGCTGATCCACTTATGCTAGTTCAGGAATCTCTGGCCAGAGTAAATGAAATTAGAAAGGAGTTTCTAATTTGCATAGAACTACGCATAGTAAATGGTAAGCAAGTGATTGAATTAGATAGGCTTGACACGAGATCCATGCCTTGTATTTAATCGGGACATTGTAGGGTAGAAGGAGTTTATTGTACGGTAACTATTCACTGACAGGTTCTTGGTATTCTAAGCAGTGAATTCATATTATCCGGATAGTCGCGATATGTTGAGAAGCATCACTCACGATGTAGAATAAATATGATTAATTAATTAATCATATTTAATAAATTAGAGAATTTATATAAATAATGATAAAATAGTTTTATTATTATTTATTTCTACTACCGGCTTAATATTGAACCTACAGGGTCACACCATAAAAAGAGAATGATTTAATGGTGGAGGAATTAATTAATAATGGCTAATAATTATTTATTTGTGAAATAAATAATTAATTGGCAAATTTAATAATTGATTAAATGAGATTTAATTGATTATAAATTAATTAAGAAAAGTTCTTAATATTATTAATTAAAGGATTTAATTTTTGGAAATTAAATCAAGAGAGAGAATTATTTCTAAAGTGTTTAGAAAAAGGATTAATGATTAAAAGGTGTTTTAATTATTAATGAGAATAATAAATGGGATAATAATAATAATAATATTTATGGGAAAATTTCAGCTGAAAATTTTGCCTATAAATACACTATTATAGACCCTATTTTATTTGAACCCACATCAAACCCGAAAACCCAAAAAGTTTGGAAAACCCAATTCTCTCCACCTCCTTCCTCCTCCTTAACATTGTTTTCTTGGTGGATACCGGTGGAGTACTTCACACTTGAGGAGCAACTGCTAAGGATCTCTGATCGTTGTCTCCGAATTATTTTAAAAGGTTAGATTTGATCCCTCGAATTTTTATTCACGATTTATATGCTTTTATTTGGATTTTGTATGTGTAAAAGTGTTTTGCCATGCCCCCGCTGCGTTAAAAATCCAACAATGGTATCAGAGCATAGGTTGTATGCATATAGATCTGTAGTAAAAATTTCAGAATTTTATGTGCTTGTATGAATTAATTATGATTTTTACAAGTTATATTAAGGATTAATTTTTCCTGATGAGAAATTGTTTCTCAGAATAATTTTGAATATTGATCTGGGTTCTACAAGTGTTGTAGATCGTCTGGGTATTTTTTTCATAATTTTAGGATGTATAGATTTTTTATTATGAATTTTTGAAGTTGTATCAATTAAATTCGTAATTAATTAAATCATATATTCATATATATAAAAATTGTAAGTATGTATAAAGAATATATCTGCTGCTGTGTCTTCTGTGTTGGCTCGGATTTAAAGGCAAAACAGATGCAAATGTACAATCTGTCATGCACGCTATTCGAGAGGAGGAAAAGGACTGCGGCGGCTGAAAAACAAAAAAAAAATAGGGGTGTAACGCATTCCGGGGTGACGCGTTCCTATAATGCGTTACAGCCCGACTGTCCAGATTAAAATTGATTTTCTGGGAGTTTCGTAACTCCGTTTTAGGCGTGCAATATACCGTTGGATTCGTTTTTTCGAGACGGATCTAATGGAGTGATCAATTTTAGTTTATATAAAAGTTTTGAACTGTTTATATTTCCATGAAGTGTTTTAAAGTTGTTTTTGACTGTTTTAATTGCTTTTAAATGCTTCATGTGATACATAGAGATGTATAATGCTTAGACTAATGTGCTAGATGATGTAACATGCCTACCTTGATGTTTATTCATGTTGATATATGTGATATATGCTTAGTTTATCATGCGTTGATAGATTTAGGTGAACTTAAATAAACATAAGGCGTTTGTTAGACAACCTAACATAGTGAAATTGTTTCATAACCTTAAGAATAATATTATGAATACAATTATGAGATTCTTGTGTTTGTGAAACACGTAATTGAATATGAATTTTCGATATGAGAGAAAGGATGATTCTGTCAACAACAGATTTCTATCTGTAAGAAAGGGTTATTAAGTGACGCCTCTTGACAATGCTCCACCCGATCTGGGAATCATCTGATTATTGATTATTGATTTGAAATTTAATTTAAAAGGAAGAATCTCTTTATAATATGATTATGATTGTAACGTAATATAATCCCTCTAAAATTAAATAATATCAAGTAGTAATTGGCCAATGATACAACGGGCTTGTGTCGGTCATAGCCTTCCAACATGGTAGAAAGTAGTTCTTATTTTTGAATCATTGTCGTTTCGTGCCACAGCCGAGGGCTTTGATTTCAAAATAAGAAATACTTGTCTATTACATAGAGATGTGTCTATTGAATAAGAATCTAAAGGTCGTTACGTGCAACAGCCGTGGGCCTTTGGGGACTGATTCAATTGTACGGAATGTTGGGTTAGACTTGACTTAGAATATTGAGTTTATCGTGCCACAGCCGTGACTCAATTATTCAAGAGGCTAAAGTTTGATTAGGGAATAACATTAGATGTAATTGACAAGAGTTGTCTGCCTATTGAACATTACATGGCGTTTCGTGCCACAGCCGGGGTTGTGTAATGGAATGTAGGATCCCTATTCCCACTAGCATTATGAATGCTTAATTTTTCACGTAGGGGGTTGAATAAATTAGGTAAAACTAGTGGGAGCCACTTATGAATAAAGACCCGATTCATATAGTGTTTTGAAATGAAATCGAATATTTGCTAAGTGTTGTTATGTGTTTATCATTTACAGATTTACTTTGTACGTTATGTCTTCTGCACTATCACTCAGGAGCATACTAGATGTTCACAAATTGACTGGTCCTAATTATGCTGACAGGCTTCGAAACTTGAGAATTGTTCTCAGGATTGAGAGGCTGGAATACGTGATTGACTCACCTAAGCCTACTGAACCTGCTAGTGATGCACATAATGATGAACATGTTGTGTATCGTAAGTGGATAGATGATGCAAATGTTGCTCAATGCATCATGCTAGCCTCCATGAACATTGAGCTACAGAAGCAACATGAGCATATGGATGCTCACACTATCCTCATGCATCTACAAGAGTTGTATGATGTGGCAGGGAGGACAGCTCGATATGAGATATCGAAGGAGCTGTTCGGTTGTAGGATGTCTGAGGGATCATCTGTGAATGACCATGTACTTAAGATGATCAATTTGATTGAACGTCTTGGACAACTTGGTTTTGCCATGGATGGGGAGCTGAGCCAAGACTTGGTCTTGCAATCGCTTCCGAGTTCGTTCTCGCAGTTTGTTGTGAACTTTCACATGAATAAGTTGGATGTCAGCCTGCCTGAACTCCACAACATGTTGAAGACTGCGGAATCGAATTTTCCCCCTAAGAAGAGTTCTGTTCTTCTAATTGGTGAAGGTTCCAATCCTAAGAAAAGGAAGAGGAATTCTTTCAAGAAGAAGAAAGTAGGTGAGAAAATGCCGGTTCCACCAAAAGCTGAAGACCCCAAGAGCAAAGTTGTTTGCTTTCACTGTAACAAGGTGGGGCACTGGAAGAGGAACTGCAAGGTTTACCTTGCAGAATTGAAGAAGAAGAAGGGTAGTGAGACTACCGCTTCTAATTCAGGTATGTTCATGATAGAAGTGAATATGTCATTAAATCAAATTTCTACTTGGGTATTAGATACCGCCTGTGGTTCTCAAATCTGCAATTTGTTGCAGGGACCAAGGAGAAGTAGGACTCTTGAGGAAGAGGAGGTGATTCTACTGATGGAAATGGAGCAAGAGTTGCTGCTGAAGATGTAGAATCATTTCATTTACATATGCCTACGGGCAAGACTATTGTTTGAAATAATTGTTATTTTGTTCCCTCGATTGTGAGGAATATTATTCCCAAGTTAGACTTGGATGGATTTTCATTTATTATTGAGAATAATAAATGTTCTATTCTTAGAGATAATATTCTTTATGGACGTGGTACTTTAAATAATGGTCTGTATATATGTGACATAATTTACTTCACATTGAACAAACTAATAAAAGAAAAGGGATGATGAAAATCTCACTTCGTTGTGGCACTGCAGTCTCCATTTAGTAGACATGGAGAGAGGACTGCAAATTTGCTAGGAATGGTACACACAGATGTATGTGGACCAATGTCTAAGCAAGCCATGGGTGGATTTTCATACTTCATTACTTTCATAGATGATAGATCTGGATTCGGATATGTGTTTGATGAAACACAAGTCTGAGGCCTTTGAAAGGTTCAAAGAATATAAGTATGAAGTGGAGAAACAACCAAACATAGTATTATAACTCTTCGATCAGATCGAGGTGGTGAATACTTTAATAGAGTGTTTCTAGATTATCTCAAAGTAAATGGTATAGTCTCCCAATGGACTCCTCCAGATTGGTATCTGAAAGGAGAAATCGAACTTTGTTAGACATAGTTCGGTCCATGATGAGCTATGCAAATCTTCCAGTATTCCTATGGGGTTATGCATTGGAAACCTCAGCATATTTATTGAATAAGGTGCTTTCCAAAATCTGTTCCTCAAACTTCATATGAGATATGGAAAGAAAGGAAACCGAGTCTTAAACACGTTAAGATTTGGGGATGTCCAGCTTATGTCAAGTAAGTTGACCCAGACAAGCTGGAATATCGATCCGAAAATGTAGTATTGTGGGATATCCTAAAGAGACTTTAGGGTATTACTTTTGCACCGATCATCGGGTGTTTGTCTCCAGACATGCTATCTTCTTGGAAAAGGAGTTTATCCTTGAAGGAAACAGTGGGAGCAAAATTGAACTTAATGAAGTTCAAGAAGCACAAACTACTACAGATCGAGTGGAAACACCTGTTCTGACTGAACAACCTTTTGTGGAACAGCCCATTCATAGATCAGGGAGAGTGTCTCGCCAACCTGAGAGGTAATATGGCCTTGTCATTGAGAATGACAATGAGTTGTCAATCATTTGATGATGACGACCCTGTGACCTATAATGAGGCTATGAGTAGTGTTGACTCAGAGAAATGGCATAGTGCCATGAAATCCAGAATGGAATCTATGTATACGGTATACAAAAGATAGATTATAGCAGATGGCCAGGTGGAGACCTATAAGGCCAGGCTTGTGATAAAAGAATTCAAACAAAGGCAATGGATTGACTTTGATGAAGCCTTTTACCTGTAGCCCTGTTATAATCAGTTCGGATTTTGCTTGCGAATGCTGCTTACTACGACTATGAGATCTGGAAAATAGCCAGATGGTTTTCTTTCCAAGGGAAATGAAAACCTAGTGTGTAAGCTGCTGCGAACCATATGTGGTTTAAAGCAAGCTTCTCGTAGATGGAACATTCATTTTGATGAGACAATCAAAGAGTTTGATTTTATCAAAAACGTAGATGAACCATGCATCTACAAAAGGGTTAGTGGGAGCGCGATAACATTTCTTGTATTGTATTGAAATAGAGTTGACACACATAACAACATAGCAGACCCACTCATAAAGCTACTTTATGAAAGTCACTTTGATCGTCAAGATGGGTATTAGATACCAGAGTGATTGGCTTTAGTACAAGTGGGAGATTGAAAGGAATATGTCCTAAGTCCAATCGTGTATTAGGATTTAGGAATAACTTTTATGTAATCTATTTTGATTTCATTGATATTAATAAAGACTTGTTTTGTTTTTATTACGGGCTCTATCTATTTAAGTGTTTAAATAAGATATACCATAGTTTAGAGTAAAGCTTTTTATGGATTATGATGAGATCATAATAGTGAGACCTAAAAAGATGATAACTCTAAACTTAAATAGTTCCTGGTCATAGGATTACTAACTGGTAATTAATAATCCACAAAGATCGGTACATACTATGCTTGCTTCATTATGAAGGATGTCTGTTCTCATAGACATTTGTGTGGTGACACTATAGCTAGTATGTAGGTGCTTATTATAGAATAAGTTCACTGAACATGACTCGCCCAGCTGAACAACTGATAGAGTTCACTCACGTGTCAGCAGTTGTTCACTTAGTGATAGTTGTACAAGTATCCTTAGACTTGAGGTCATCATAGTCATCTTGTGTACACTGAACTATGCTTTGGTTTAGTTCTTAGTCTCCAGGGACAATTATTAGGGCTCTTCTGGGTATAGGAATTTGTACACGAAGATAGTGTATGATCAATAAAGGATCTACCCCTTCCAGTGAAGGAAGCGAATGTTCAAGGCTGATCCACTTATGCTAGTTCAGGAATCTCTGGCCAGAGTAAATGAAATTAGAAAGGAGTTTCTAATTTGCATAGAACTACACATAGTAAATGGTAAGCAAGTGATTGAATTAGATAGGCTTGACACGAGATCCATGCCTTGTATTTTAACGGGACATTGTAGGGTAGAAGGAGTTTATTGTACGGTAACTATTCACTGACAGGTTCTTGGTATTCTAAGCAGTGAATTCATATTATCCGGATAGTCGCGATATGTTGAGAAGCATCACTCACGATGTAGAATAAATGTGATTAATTAATTAATCATATTTAATAAATTAGAGAATTTATATAAATAATGATAAAATAGTTTTATTATTATTTATTTCTACTACCGGCTTAATATTGAACCTACAGGGTCACACCATAAAAAGAGAATGATTTAATGGTGGAGGAATTAATTAATAATGGCTAATAATTATTTATTTGTGAAATAAATAATTAATTGGCAAATTTAATAATTGATTAAATGAGATTTAATTGATTATAAATTAATTAAGAAAAGTTCTTAATATTATTAATTAAAAGATTTAATTTTTGGAAATTAAATCAAGAGAGAGAATTATTTCTAAAGTGTTTAGAAAAAAGATTAATGATTAAAAGGTGTTTTAATTATTAATGAGAATAATAAATGGGATAATAATAATAATATTTATGGGAAAATTTCAGCTGAAAATTTTGCCTATAAATACACTATTATAGACCCTATTTTATTTGAACCCACATCAAACCCGAAAACCCAAAAAGTTTGGAAAACCCAATTATCTCCACCTCCTTCCTCCTCCTTAACATCGTTTTCTTGGTGGATACCGGTGGAGTGCTTCACACTTGAGGAGCAACTGCTAAGGATCTCTGATCGTTGTCTCCGAATTATTTTAAAAGGTTAGATTTGATCCCTCGAATTTTTATTCACGATTTATATGCTTTTATTTGGATTTTGTATGTGTAAAAGTGTTTTGCCATGCCCCCGCTGCGTTAAAAATCCAACATAAGTGATAAGGCTCAAGAATTGAGGATTCAGTTTTGTTCTTCAATAAAGATTTTCTTTGTTTAGCCTTTTGACATAAGTCACAAAGACCATCAGGAGCAAGTACTGATTTTGGTAGTCCTCTCCCAAGATCTTTCTTTACTAGCTCATCTATGTTGTGAAATTTAAATGAGAGAGTCTCTCGTGCCAATTCTAGCTTTCTTCAATTGATGCTCTGCTTAACAGACAGATTGCAGAACCATCATAATTTGTTGAAAGTCTGGCTTCATATATGTTACCATGCCTGTAACCTTTGAGAACCACTTTGCCTGTAAAATTACTTACAACTTCACTGTGTTCTTCAAAGAAATCCACATGATAACCTCTGTCACAGATTTGACTCACACTTAGCAGATTGTGTTTAAGTCCTGAGACAAGAGCTACTGATTCAATTATGACATTCCCAAGATTGATATTGCCATATCCCAGAGTCCTTCCCATGTTGCCATCTCCAAAAGAAACTCCTGGGCCAGCTTTCACCACAAAGTCTGATAGCAGGGCTTTATTTCCAGTCATATGTCCTGAACATTCACTGTCCAGAACTAGGATGTTTTTCCAGTTGCCCTGCAATCACAAAGACCACTATTGGTTAGTTTGGACCCAGACTTGCTTGGATCCTTTGGCCTTTTTAAGTTTGTTAGCATTTGCAGCGGATTTAGTTTCAGAGTTTATGCTAACATGATTTTTATCAGACTTTATATCATACTTTGCATCAGAATTTACACTAGAAGGAATTACACTAACTTTCTTTAAAGAAGGTTTTATTTGATAATAATCATAGTACAAACTATGATATTCCTTACAAGTATAATGTTAGATATATTTGAGATATCATGTCAAATATGATTTGTGTTTAGTTTTCAGAACTTAACAACATGACATATCAGAACTTACAGAAATCAGAACTTATTGAAGTCGGAACTTAATATCAGAACTTAAGGTGTCAGAAGATACATATCAGTACTTAAGTGCGGGAAGACTTTCAGATAAGGAATGCGGCTGATTTACAGGAGAAGATCTGGACTAAAACAAAAGAAGATATGCATGAAGAGTTAGAGGACTAGAAGACTTGTAGAAGATATCTAATTAATATATTTTAGGAGACAGAATTATATTCTATATCAATCAGAATATATCTTGTAACTGTGTACTATATAAACACAGCTTAGGGTTTACACTATATGTGTTATCATTATCGAGAAGATTATACATTGTAACCTAGAAGCTCTTAGTGATATTTGTTCATATTGTAACAGAGTTTATTTGAATATACTTAATCTTTGTTACATACTTGTGTTCAAATCGATTTGATTGTATAAACACTGTATTCAACCTCCTTCTACAGTGTTGTGTGACCTAACAAGTGGTATCAGAGCTTTTCTGTTAACACACATACAATAAAGATCCAAACAATCATGTCTGAAGAAACACAAACCCCAACTAAGCCCACCAAAACTCAAGAAACTCAAAACACTTAAACCCACAGTCGATATGAGACTATTAGGGTTCCCATACTGAGACCTTCTGAGTATCCCATATGGAAAGTGAAGATGGCTATGTTTTTGGAAGCTACAGATCCAGAATACCTTGATAGGATTAATGAAGGACCATATAAGCCTACCAAGTTCTCTGTTGCAGTTGCTGATCAACCATCAAAGTCCATACCAAAGGAGAAAGGTGATTACTCAGTTGAAGACATCTCATCTATTGCCAAGGATGCAAGGGTAAGTCATTTGCTGCATAGTGCCATTGATAATATCATGTCAAACAGGGTAATTGGATGCAAGACTGCAAAGGAGATATGGGATGCTTTGGAGACAAGATGCCAGGAAACTGATGCAATCAAAAAGAACAGGAGGACTATACTCACTCAAGAGTATGAGCACTTTGACTCAAAAGCTGATGAGTCATTAACTGACTTGTATGACAGGTTTTTCAAGCTCTTGAATGATTTGTCACTGGTGGACAAGGAATATGATCTTGAAGATTCAAATCTAAAATTCCTTTTAGCTCTTCCTGAAAATTGGGATTTGAAGTCTACTACCATAAGAGACAACTATGACCTTACTGAAACTACTCCTGATAAAATTTATGGTATGCTCAAGATTTTTGAACTTGAGATGGATCAAAGGAGCAAGAGGCATGGAAGAAAGTCAAGGACAGTTGCTCTTAAAGCTCAGGAGGAATCTCCTAAAGTGGTTGCCTCAAAGAGGGGCAAAGGAAAGGCTCTCATTATAAAGTCTGATTCAGAGTCATCATATTCTGATGATGATGATTCAGACACTAAAAGTTTACCTGAAATGGATATTGATGCAGAGATGATGCAACTGTGTGCTCTTATGGTGAAGGGTATCACAAAGATAGCCTACAGAAAATTCAGAAAGGGCAAGAAGTTTTCCAGAAAAAATGGAAGTCCTGATAAGAAAGGGTTCAGAAAGTCTGAAGGCAAAGGAGGAAAGTCTGACAGAGAAGACAACTCAAATATCAAATGCTACAATTGTGGTGAAAGAGGCCACATATCTCCTGACTACAAGAAAGGAAAAAGTGACAATGGCAAGGCACTTGTCACAAAGAAGAAAAACTGGACAGACACTTCAAATTCTGAACATGAGGTGAACTATGCCTTGATGGCAAATGCTGATAGCAGTACTGAAACTGCTGAATTGAAGGTACCTCAAACAACTTATGTTTTTCATACTGATGATATTACTGAGTTGAGATTATATCTTAAAACCATGTTCATTAGTTATAGAGATCAGACTTTAACATGTGAAAGATTAACATCTGAAAATCTTGCTTTTAAAAACAGAAATGACTATTTAGAAAAGGAGTTAGTTTTTCTTCATCAAACTAAGAAAGAAAGAGATGAGGCTTTGTATGTTACAGATGAAGTACTAAAATTGAATGAATCTCTAAAAAATGACTTAAAAAAGGAAAGAGAGATCATCAGAACTTGGACTAACTCCGGCAGAACAACTCAGGATATACTAAGTAGTGGAAACTTGAAAGAGGTCTTAGGGTATGGAGATGATAAATGTGAGAAAGGAACTGTGAAAATTGAGCCAACGGTTGTTAAACAGACTTCTAAGCCAAAGGTAAATCATGTTAAGTTTGTAGCAAAAACTGTAAAGTCTGACTCTGAAAAGATGAAAGAGTCTAAGACAGAAGTCAAAGAAAAGTCAACTTCTAACAAATTAAAATAGGATAAACCAACTGAAGTTAACATAGGCTTAATGACAAAGAAGCAGCTTAAGTATAAGCTGAAAGAGATAAGAAATGTGGACAAGGTAAAAGAAGCTAGGAAACATAGGAATGGAAAGGAAGGTGTGAATAAAAGCAATAAGTATATGCCTGTTCCTAATGCCCCTAGAAAGAAATGTTATAACTACGGAAACTCTAACCATCTTGCTTCTTTTTGCAGGAAAAATAAAGATATAAATTTTTACCTCCTAGATCAGGAGTTAAGAGTCATTCTGTTAGGTTTAAACCACAAAATCCTTGTTTTCATTGTGGTAGTTTATGGCATTCCATTTATACTTGTAAGGAATATCATAGTTTGTACTATGATTATTATCAAATAAAACCTTCTTTGAAGAAAGTTAGTATTATTCCTTCTAGTGTGAAGTCTGATACAAAGTCTGATATAAATTCAGATAAACAGCATGTTAGCATAAACTCTGAAATTAAATCCGCTGCAAAATGCTAACAAACTTAAAAAGGCCAAAGGATCCAAGCAAGTATGGGTCCTTAAAACTAACCAATAGTGGTCTTTGTGATTGCAGGGCAATAGGAAAAACATCCTAGTTCTGGACAGTGGATGTTCAAGACATATGACTGGAAATAAAGCCCTACTATCAGACTTTATAGAGAAAGCTGGTCCAGGAGTTTCTTATGGAGATGGCAACATGGGAAAAACTCTGGGATATGGCAACATCAATCTTGGGAATCTCATCATTGAATCAGTAGCTCTTGTCTCAGGACTTAAACACAATCTGCTAAGTATGAGTCAAATCTGTGATAGAGGTTATCATGTAGATTTCTTTGAAAAACACTGTGAAGTTGTGAGTAATTCTACAGGAAAAGTGGTTTCGAAAGGTTACAGACATGGTAACATTTATAAAGCCGGACTTTCAACAAACTCTGATGGCTCTGCAATCTGTCTGTTAAGTAGAGCATCAATTGAAGAAAGCTGGAATTGGCACAAGAGACTCTCTCATTTAAATTTCAACAACATAAATGAGCTAGTAAAGAAAGATCTTGTGAAAGGGCTTCCAAAATCAGTATTTGCTCCTGATGGCCTTTGTGATTCATGTCAAAAGGCAAAACAAAGAAAATCTTCATTCAAGAGCAAAACTGAATCCTCAATTCTTGAGCCTTATCACCTACTACATGTTGATCTATTTGGTCCAGTCAATGTCATGCCTATTGCAAAGAAGAAATATGCTATGGTTATAGTGGATGAGTTCACAAGATACACTTGGGTGTATTTCTTACACAAGAAGAATGAAAATGCATCTACTCTAACTTATCATGTCAGGCAGCTGGATTAGTTGGTCAAAGATTCCGTTAAAATAATAAGAAGTGATAATGGTACTGAGTTCAAGAATTCAATCATGGAAGAGTTCTGCAAAGAACATGGAATAAAGCAGGAATTTTTTGCACCTGAAACTCCACAGCAGAATGGAGTTGTAGAAAGAAAGAACAAGACTCTTATTGAAGTTGTACGAATAATGCTTGATGAAGCAAAGCTACCAGCTTATTTTTGGGCTGAAGCTGTGCAAACTGCTTGTTTTACACAGAATGTTACACTCATAAACAAGCATGGAAAAACACCATATGAGATGGTGAAGAAAAAGAAGCCAAACCTGAAATACTGTCATGTATTTGGATGCAGGTGTTTTATTCTTAAGACCCATCCTGAACAGCTTTCAAAATTTGATCTAAAAGCTGATGAAGGAATTTTTGTTGGATATCCACTTTCCACAAAAGCCTTCAGAGTCTACAATTTAAGAACAAGGGTTGTCATGGAATCTATCAATGTATCTTTTGATGATAAAAAGATTACTGGACTTCAAGATTTCAATGATCATGATCAGCTGAGATTTGAAAATGAAGATGTAAATTCTGATTCTGTAAATTCTGATGACCTAAATTCTGATCCTGTAAGTTCTGACGGGTTAAACTCTGATATCATTGAAACTGTGGTAACTGCTCCAAAGGGAAATGCACCTGTTCAGGGGGAGCAAGCTGAAGATCCTGCCACAACTCAAGACTCTCAAGAAGCATCAGAACCTGTCACTGGCTCTTCAAGTTCTGATTCATCAAGTTCTGATGAGCTAAATTCTGGAAACTTAGATTCTTCAAATCCTAAAGGATCCAACTCACATTCTGAAGTCTCAGAGAGCATAACTACAGGGGGAGCATCAGAAAATGCTGATGGAGATGGATCATGGGGGAGGATCCAGTTCTAGAAATCAACTTCCATCTGCAAGATAGTGGACCAAATCACATACACCTGACTTAATAATTGGAGATCCTGAAGCAGGTGTCAGAACTAGAACCGCAACATCAAATGAATGTCTCTATCATTCTTTTCTATCTCAGACTGAACCAAAGAAAGTAGAAGAAGCTCTTCAAGATGCTGATTGGGTGCAAGCAATACAGGAAGAGTTAAATGAATTTGAAAGACTTTAAACTTTTTGTGAGCAGCATAAGCCAAAAAGATTCTTATGGCTTCTAATCTAGCAACTGGTGCAACTGTTTCATCATAATCAATACCCTCATGTTGAGAGTAGCCTTTGGCAACCAGCCTTGCTTTGTTTCTTGTAATTATGCCATCACTGTCAGTTTTGTTTCTGAACACCCATTTTGTGCTTCTTGATTTAGTAATAAACAGAAATCAATTTCCAAATCAACTGCAGAAGCAGAATATATTATTGTAGGAAGATGTTGTGCACAGATTCTTTTGATGAAGAATCAGTTACTGGACTATGGGTTAGATTTTTCTAAAATACCTATTTACTGTGATAATCAAAGTTATATTGCTATGACAGGTAATCCAGTTCAACACTCAATGACAAAGCACATCAGCATTATGTACCATTTCATAAGGGAACATGTGATGGAATGTACAGTGGAATTGCATTTTGTTCCAACAGATCAACAACTAGCAGATATCTTCACAAAACCACTATATGAAGCTACTTTTACAAGACTGGTAAATGAACTTGGAATGGTTTCAAGTTCTTTCTCAAAATCTGCTTAGTTTTTATTCTCATGCATCAGACTTTATGATCAGTGTCTACAGATTATCTTATCTCTATGTAATCTGTGCTTAAATTGTAATATATTAAATACTGATTGTTATTTGATGTCATTCTATATACTCTGATAGTGTTTTGAATGTTCTGTGACTATTCAATCTAATGAGGATTACTGTGCTAGATGTTGACCTAGTAGTCTTTAACATACTAGCAATCCCATGTTTGAATTAGTTGTTTATGTGGAAATTCATTAACACAAGCAAATTCTGAATTTGAGCTTAGTCAAATTTACTTTGTGTATCTTATTACTAAGTCACAAACTAGATTATTGCTTCTCATCTGTCAAATTTTGATGTCAGTAAATCTTAAGGATGAACTAAATGCTGGATAAGCCTCACTTATCTGAAGAAAAGAAAAGACAAGAAAATTGAGGTCAGGTACTCCTTTGGGATCTAGAGTAAATATGTGGAAGGGAAGACCCAAGTGCATTGTTGGTATTAAGTTATATGCATTAAAAAAGCAAATAATTTTTTCTTGGTGACTTTTCACATTCTCTGATTACTGGAGAAATACTCTGATAATAGCATAAATTCTGATAGCAGTTGTGACTCACTTACACTGAGAAGCCACTTCAAAAAGAATGTTAAAAGATACATAAAATGAGCACAAACGGTTGAGGTGGATTCTTGCATAAATTTATTCTATAGTAGACTTCATTATTAATGACAGATTTTAAGCACTTTTCTTAGTTATGCCTTATTTCTAAGATATACTGAAGTTTATCAGACTTTAATCTTTATTTTATATTTTGCTAATGCACACACTCTCACTCCATATGAATAATGAAAATTACTGTGGTGATTAAGTTATTTTTGAGAAACAGTTAAGTGTCATTTGCATAAATTCTGAGGACAAGTTCTGATGGAAGTTCTGATGATTAAACTCTGAAGAAACAAGTCAGTATTTGTATGAAGAATCACAGAAACAAACATTCACTTTTTGAGTACAGAAGCCATATTTTGATGACCATTAAATTATGATAATAGTCAATTTCTGATGCAAAACCTGATGGAAATTCTGATGCTTATGTGGTATTATTTAATTACTTGACTTATTTGTGGTTTTACTGTAACGGTCATATTTTATCAGAATATATTTAAGTAAGATAAAAATAGTCATAATCATTTGGTTAGTGGGAAACGTGTTTGCCTTGAAAACTGCATGTGCACAATAATTACTGCTTTTTTCTCGTGCCCACTAACTCCTGCTTTAACTATTTACTGGATGACAGGTGTAAAAGTGTCTGTTTTACTTCCAAAAAGAGTTGTTGAGTGGAGAGAGTATATATATGGGAGTTAAAATATTTTACAATCTTTTACCTACTTTCTAATTCCTTTCTTATCTCTATTATTCTCTCTCTCTCTTTTTCTAATATTCTCTAAAGCTCTATTTTTTCACATGCATTTTATCAAACACTTTGTGTACACACTATTTTCATTTGATTATTCACAGAAATGGCACCAAAGGACATCATTTTCAATGGAACCAAGTTTGTTCCTAACAACTACATGGCAATTCTGAGCAAGGATGAAGCTCCATCAGAACTTCACTTCATCCAAGATTTTCTATCTCAAAGTGAGATTGGGTATGCTTTGACCCAACCAGAAGTAATTTTAGGAACTCAAGTGTTGGAATTCTAGAGTAGTGGTGTGTATGATGATGGTGGTGCACATGGGTCCCCTAGTATTATTTTCACAACAGTGGAGGATGAACATGTGGTGACTGTGTCTACAGTTCGCCAAGCTCTACATCTGCCAGAAGAGTGCACTTTTAATTCAACAGTTGAGGAACCAGCTCTTCAATAGATGATGGCCAATCTTGGCTATGAGAAAAGTTTGACAAAGCTTGGACAATTGAAGAGGCCCCACATCAGGAAGGAGTGCAGTTTCTTCTTTGACTGCATCACCAAGGCCTTTGCAAACAAGTGCTCCAATTTTGATGCAATCCCAATCCTGAGTCAGCAAATCGGGTATGCTCTCATTAATCAAACTCATTTTGATTATGCTAGTGTTGTGCTAGGATTTATTGGGGATAGAATGCAAGAGGACAGAAATACTATATATTTTGCTAGATTTTGCCAACTTATTTATAGTTTCTGTAGTTCTGATAAGGCCCAACTAGCTAGTGATTTGATTGAACCCTTTAAACTTGTTAAAAGGGCCTTTACAGACTTATTATCTACTCATAATAAGAAGACTGTACTAAGACCCCTCCAAATTCCCATATCTAACAAACAAGTCTTAGTAAACTCTGATCCTCACAAATATAGTGCTATATATCCTGATGTACAACCAACTCAACCTCCATCAGCACCTACCACTACTACACAAACAGCTCAAACTTCTCAACCTCGACCACAACCAACCATCAGAACATACTTTCAACCAGCTCAATCCTCACAACAACCATCAGTACCTACCATCAGAACTTCATCCTCTCGGCCTAAAAGTAGGGCTGAGCAAAACCGAACCGAAACCGAAAAACTGAACCGAACCGTGCTAATTTGGTTCGGTTCGGTCCTAAATTTTTCAGAAATTCGGTCTATTCGGTCGGGACCGAATAGGACCGAATAGACCAAAATAAAATTCGGTTCGGTTCGGTTCTTTTCACAAATATTTCGGTCCGGACCGAATAGACCGGTTAGACCAAATCATAAATACTATAATTTTGTATTATATATATATATATTACATATATCTTAAAAAGTATAATCAAAATTTTTAATTTGTAATTATATTTATGGAGTATTAGAACTCTACATATCATATTATTTTAATTATATTTTAAAATTTATAATTTGTAATTTAATTTTTAATGCAATTTTATTTTTGAAAAAAAATTCAGTCTATTCGGTCCAAAACCGGACCGAACCGAATTATTTCGGTTCGGTTCAGTCCGGTCCATAATATAACTTCGGTCCGGTTCGGTCCAAGAAAAAATGACTATTCGGTTTTTCGGTCTATTCGGTTCGGTCCGGTTTTGGACCCCGGACCGAACCGATCAAATGCTCAGCCCTACCTAAAAGAGCAAAGTTTGTTCTTAAGTCTCCACCAAGGAGAATAAGGATGATTATTAGGGATGAATCTGATGAAGAAGAGGAGCAAGTCCAGGTTCATGCATCAGAACCTGTGTTAGTTGAAGCTGAAAATATCAATTTTCAGAAGGAAGTAACAGCTGAAAAGGAATCTTCTAAGAAAGAAACTGAAGTTGAGGGTTCAGATAAGTTGAAGAGAAAAAGATCTTCAAGTTCTGATGCTACTAAGACAACTCCTTCTCTATCAAGGAGATCAAAGAAATAGAGGGCAGGAAGGTATTTGGCACAACCTCCATCTGAGGATACTACTGAAGCTGAGGAAGGGGATCAGGAATCTCTGATCTCAAAGCCCATAGTAATTGAATCTTTTCCACCTCCAACTCAGGCTGAAGGCACTGTTCAGGAAACAGTAATCACACCTCATGTCTCTCCAGTCAAAGCAACAAAAGTTGAAGATTCAGGATTAAGTTCTGAAATTGACATCCACAGAATCATCATTCCAACTGTGCTCTATCTTGAAGCTCCAACAGCAGCTCATCCATCTACAGTTAATTCTCCAACCTTAAATGCTGAGATACCATCTACACCAATTCTGGATCAGGAACCTGAAGATCAGAATTTAGATGAAGTTGTTCCAGAATCTCCTATAGCCTCACACACTCTTGTGTTGTCAGAGGATAATGAGTATTCTTCAAGTTCTGGAGACAGTGTTTCAGTAGATACTCCAGCTCCTATTCTTGTGAGAAATTTGTTGAAAAGGATGCTCTTGTTCCTTGGGAAGAAACTCACAGAGGTGTTGAGTGGACCAAGAAGTGGAATGAATCTGATTTCATTCCAAGCTCTAAAGTTCTGACTGAGCATATTTCTAAAGCTGATGAGCTGATGATAAATTCTGATTTCAAGACTCAACTCAAAGTCAAAGCTCTAAGTGTCAAGACTATTCAAGGTCAACACTCTACAACTCATGAAAAGGTTGACAAACTTCTGGAATAAAGCTGAAAAGCTGGATATGGAGACCAGGCTTGATAAAAAGAGGTTTATCAGACCTATTTCTGAAAAAGTTGAAGCAATTGAGAAGGTTCAGGAAAAGCAACAGGCCCAAATTACTGAGGTCCTGCAGAATCAAGCTTCTCAAAAAGCTCAACTGGATGAAATTCAATCTTCAGTAGAACTTCTTCTCTCTCTCATACTACCTGATGATGCCAAAAATGGGGAGAAGGTAGTTAAGTCCAAATACTCAACCAGTCAGATACTGAAGAAAAGGGATAATAATGAAGATGACTAGGGAAACCCTAGCAAGGGTCAAGGTCAAGGGCAAATCAGTAAGGTTTCTTCTAGGAAACTAATTTCTGATGCAAGCAATCTTCTACTCAAAAGAAGACAAGTTCTGAAACTGCTCAAACTCAAAATCTGATAGCAAGTGCTGATAATCAAAATCTGTTATCAAATTCTGATGTTCTGATTCAAGGAGGAAGTAAAGACTCTCAGATGTTTTTGCAAACTCTGAAGCTCAAGGAAAAGGAGACTACTGTCTACTACAAGGATCCCAAGATTCGGACACTTGATGAAGAGATTGCTATAAGATTATTTCTGGAACATAATCCTGGAATGGATTTAGAAAATCTCAAGGAGGAAGAAGCTAGATTTAAAGCTGAGAAGTCAAATCTAAAGACAAAAGTTTTTGTTGCAAAGAAACCTCCAAGGCCTAAGGAAAAAGGCATTGTGATCAAGGAAATATCAATTTCTGAGGCATCTAAGCCCAAGACTAGAGCACAAACTGAGATTGATCCCAAAGATAAAGGGAAAGGAAAAGTTGATGAACCAATAAAGCCACAGGAGATGAAAATTCCTTAAATCCTGGTGAAACCTATGTGCAAAATGGTTCAAGTTTATGATGATACTCTTGCTGAAGATGAATCTGTTCAAACTATGAAAAGAAGAAAGATTACTGAAGAATCTAAGACAATATCTGACAAAGCTCAAGTTGTTCAGAGTGAAGAACAGCAAGCTACAGAAGAAACAACAAGTTCTAATAAAGTCATCAAAACATCAACCTCTGACATAGATCAAGTTGATTTAGACAAAATGAAAGTTGCTGATAAAAAGAAACTTCTATGGAAAAATGTCAAACCATCAGATCCAAAGAAAAGCCAATTGATGTCTGATTTCATGACTATTGGGTTAAATGCTAGAGAACCAAGAGACATAGCAGGGCTAGGTTCTGATGAAGCTAAGATCAAGACAGGAGTTGAAGTAGCCACTAGAGATCCATTTCTATTGACTGAGAGACCTCTTGAAGATGTTACACAGAAACACCTTGATAAGGTTATCTCTGTTCAAGTGGTACTGGATGCTCATGAAAAGCATAATGTCAAATAAAATCTGATTCTATTTCTTGAAAATGGAAGGACATATCAAATGTCAGAATCAGATGTGCTAAACAAATCTCTGAAAGAACTTCAATTCTTTCCTTATCTTTTAGAGATAAAGTCTGATATTACCAGGAGATGGTCAAATTTCATATTGAAGACTATAAGAGATAAAGCAAGAATTTCTGGTTCAAGGGTTACAGAATTCATTCCTAACATAGTTGAAGATGATGGGAGTGAAATTCCAATTAAGAAGGATTCTGCTAAACTTGAAGTGATTCTAAAAGAGAAATGTCTGTACTACAATGAAGACTCTTCTCATCCAAGGGTGATTAGACTTGTTGATGGTTTAGAAAGAAATCATATCTCTGCACTTAGGACTGCAATCTACCAGATTGGAAGTCAAAATAAAGAATTGAAGTAAGTCAAAGCTACAATATCTCAAGTCTGAGGAATAAAGAAGAAAAGTTGATATCAAACTTTGTCAAGAATCACTTTGGATTCAGATTGACTCAGTGAGATTGGTAAAAGCTACAAGGACTGTAAGTTGTAGTTAATTGTCTTAAACTCTCATTGCATTTGTACTTAAAATGTTTTTGACATCATCAAATCTATTAACTTGTATATTTTGCATAATTTACAAGTTGAGGGAGATTGTTAGATATATTTGAGATTTCATGTCTAATATGATTTGTGTTTAGTTTTTAGAACTTAACAACAGGATATATCAGAACTTACTGAAATCAAAACTTACTGAAATCAAAACTTACTGAAGTCAGAAATTAATATCAAAACTTAAGGTGTCAGAAGATACATATCAGTACTTAAGTGCGGGAAGACTTTCATATAAGGAATGCGGCTGATTTACAGGAGAAGATCTGGACTAAAATAAAAGAAGATATGCATGAAGAGTTAGAGGATTAGAAGACTTGTAGAAGATATCTAATTGATATATTTTAGGAGACAGAATTATATTCCATATCAATTAGAATATATCTTGTAACTGTGTACTATATAAACACAGCTTAGGGTTTACACTATATGTGTTATCATTATCGAGAAGCTTATACATTGTAACCTAGTACCTCTTAGTGATATTTGTTCATCACTGGAAGAGAACAATAGCTCATATTGTAACAGAGTTTATTTGAATATACTTGATCTTTTTTATATACTTGTGTTCAAATCAATTTGATTGTATAAACACTGTATTCAACCTCCTTCTACAGTGTTGTGTGACCTAACATATAAATAGAATGCCATAAACTACCACAATGAAAACAAGGATTTTGTGGTTTAAACCTAACAGACTGACTCTTAACTCCTGATCTAGGAGGTAAAGAGTTTACATCTTTATTTTTCCTGCAAAAAGAAGCAAGATGGTTAGAGTTTCCACAATTATAGCATTTCTTTCTAGGAGCATTAGGAACAGGCATATAATTGTTGCTTTTATTCACACCTTCCTTTCCATTCCTATTTTTCCTAGCTTCCTTTACCTTGTTCACATTTTTAATCTCTTTCAGCTTATACTTAAGCTGCTTCTTTGGCATTAAACCTATGTTTACTTCAGCTGGTTTATCCTGTTTTAATTTGTCAGAAGTTGACTTTTCTTTGACTTTTGTTTTAGAGTCTATCATCTTTTTAGATTTTGACTTATCAGAATTTGACACAAACTTGACAGGATTAACTTTAGGCTTTTCAGCTTTCATGGTAAAGTTTGGTTTAGATGACACAGTTTCCTTTTCTTCTTTATCATCTAGATAACCTAGTCCTTATTTTAAATTTCCATTTTCTAAGATTTTCTGAGTTGTTCTTCCAGAGTTAGTCCAAGTTTTGATTATCTCCTTTTCCTTTTCCAGTTCAGATTTAAGAGATTTATTCAATTTTAGCACCTCATCTCTAGCAAACAAAGCCTCATCTCTTTTTTTCTGAGTTTGATGAAACATAACTAACTCTTTTTCTAAGTAGTCATTTCTGTCTCTAAGAGCAAGACTTTCAGATGTTAATCTTTTATTTGTTAAAGTCTGATCTCTAAAACTAATGAACATGGTTTTAAGATATAATCTTAGCTCAGAAATATTATCAGTATGAAAAGCAAGAGTTAAATGAAGTACCTTCAATTCAGCAGCATCAGAACTGGTATCAGCATTTGCCATTAAGGCATAGTTCACCTCATCTTCAGAATCTGAAGTGTCTGCCAGTTTTTTTCTTTGTGATAAGTGCATGGCCTTTATCACCTTTTCCTTTCTTGCGTTCAGGAGAGATGTGGCCTCTTTCACCATAATTGTAGCATTTGACATTTGAGTTATCTCCTCTGTCAGACTTTCCTCCTTTGCCTTCAGACTTTCTGAACCCTTTCTTTTCAGAACTTCCACCTTTCCTGGAAAACTTCTTGCCCTTTCTGAATTTCTTGTATGCTATCTTTGTGATACCCTTAACCATAAAAGCACACAGTTGTATCATCTCTGCATCAACATCCACTTCAGATAAATTTTCAGATTCTGAATCATCATCATCTAGAATATGATGACTCAGAATCAGACTGTATGATGAGAGCCTTTCCTTTGCCCCTCTTTGAGACAACCACTTTAGGAGATTCCTCCTCAACTTTAAGTGCAAATGTCTTTGACTTTCTTCCATGCCTTTTTCTCCTTTGATTCATCTCAAGTTCATGAGTCTTGAGCATACCATAAATTTCATCAAGAGTAGTTTCAGCAAGGTCATAGTTGTCTCTTATGGTAGTAGACTTCAAATCCCAATTTTCAGGAAGAGCTAAAAAGAATTTCAGATTTGAATCTTCAAGATCATATTCCTTGTCCACCAGTGACAAATCATTCAAGAGTTTGGCAAACCTGTCATATAAATCAGTTAATGATTCATCAGCTTTTGAATCAAAGTTCTCATACTCTTGAGTGAGTATAGTCTTTCTGTTCTTTTTGATGGCTTCAGTTCCCTGGCATCTTGTCTCCAAAGCATCCCATATTTCCTTTGCAGTCTTGCATCCAATTACCCTGTTTGACATGACATTGTCAATTGTACTATGAAGCAGATGCCTTACCCTTGCATCCTTGGCAGTGGATGAGATGTCTTCAGTTGTGTAATCACATTTCTTCTTTGGTATCATCTTTCTAGTTGATCAGCAACTGCAACAGAAAGCTTGGTAGGCTTATATGGTCCATCATTAATTCTATCAAGGTATTCTGGATCTGTGGCTTCCAGAAATATAGCCATCTTTACTTTCCATATAGGATACTCAGATGCTCTCAGTATGGGAACCCTAATACTCTCATATCGATTGTGAGTTTGATTGTTTTAAGTATCTTGAGTTTTGGTGGGCTTAGTTGGAGTTTGTGTTTCTTTAGACATGATTGTAAACAGGATTTCACTGTTTGTATATCAACAGAGAGGCTATAATACCACTTGTTAGGTCAGACAACACTATAAAAGGTGGTTGAATATAGTGTTTATACAATCAAATCAATTTAGAAAACAAGTATGTAACAGTAATCAAGTTTATTCAATATAATAAGCTCTATTACAAAGTAGGTTAAAATACTCTCTCAGTGTTGAACAATATCACTAAGAGCTGCTAGGTTACAATGAATAATGTTCTCGTGAATGATAACACTTATAATATAAACCCTAAGCTGTGTTAATATAGTACACAGTTATAAGATATCTTCTAATTGATATGGAATATAATTCTGTCTCCTAAAATATATCAATCAGATATTATCTTCTACAAGTCTTCTAGCTGTCCAACTCTTCATACATATCTTCTTTTGTTTTAGTCCAGATCATTTCCTGTAAATCAACTGCATTCTTATCTGAAGTACCCGCACTTAAGTCCTGATATAAATCCTGACGGCCTTAAGTTCTGATATAAGTTCTGACTTCAGTAAGTTCTGATTTCCAGTAAGTCCTGATATTAAGTTCTGAAACTAAACACAACAGATTATACATGACATCACAAATATATCTAACATGCTTGTTAACAATGAAGAGGTTGAGGAGCAAAAGGAGAAAATTGTCAATGATGCTGAGCCAGATGGGAATGTGGATGCATGGCTGTCTGATGACTTTGCCTGGGAGATGAATCAAGTTCTGGCCAGATTTAGAGAAGAGTATGTTACTATTCTGGGAAGCAATGCAAAAGACTTGAGTCTAGAAGCTATCTATGATGCCATTACAGATGTATACAAAGCTCAACTCAAAGCATTTCATCTATTTGGTAAGGCTCTTGAAATCAAGCTTACTGGCCATGAAGACGGAATCAGGAAACTGGTGAATGAGAAAATGGACAAGATCATACCATCTCAAGAGCAGATCTCTTCTAAATTTAAGTATTTTTCTGAACATATGGCTAGGATGGATCTTGCCTCTATTGAGAAGGAAGTCAAAAACCTCAAACTATCTTTCACCAATCTCCATATAGTGATCCAGCAACAAATTACTCACTCAAATGAGACCAAGGTCCGGCTGGATCAACTCCACCAGAGCAGATATAAGCCTTCAGCTTTGCTAATGGAAGGGATCAAAGAAGCTGTAGAAGAACACTTTGGCACATCTAGCAGCTCTTATCAGCCTGGATCCACTTCAACAAATCTGCAAATTCAGTCTCTACAGGGTCAAGTCACAGCATTGCAAGACTCCAACTCTTCTCTCACTGCACAAGTTCAGTCTTTGAAATCTCTTGTCAAGAACCAACAAACAGATATCCAAACCCTGGTGGACTCCCATAAACATCTTCAAATGCAGAATTCTATAGCTTTAGGAGCCATCATGGGCAAACTCAACATACCACTACCTTCTCTACCTGAACAAGTCAGGCCTGAAATTCCTACTCCCCTTCTAATGCCTGTCAACATGACTAAGGGGGATATAGAGGCTAGGTTGACACGATCTAGGTCATCTCAACAGCAAGTCCAGGGGCTAAAATGAAATCTAAAGAAGTTGATCTTGACATGGAGAGACTTATTAGGTATGTTGAAGGACCTTGTCTGAGCAGGGAGTTTGAAGAACTACTCAAAGCCTTAAAAGCTTCTCTCAACAACAATCACTTCACATATAAAAAGGCCCTGGACAAGACAATCAATTTCATAAGAGTGATCAAGGTCAATAAGGACAAATTTCTGGAAGAGAAGGTAGTGGCTAATGCAAATGACTCAGGGACAGACAAATGTATGCAGGTGTCCCTCAATTGTCTTGTCTCAAGGAGGGCATCTGAGATAGACATCTTTATCAGCAAAGTTAGAGCTATAACTCGTGAAGATGCCATGCTATTAAATGCACTGAGAGATGCTCAAGTAGCTGCCTTCCCTGAAGCATATCTAAAGCCAAACAAGGGTATAGCATACATCTATCCCACCACCAGACAACTCAGAAATTTTCAAATCCCCAAACATTGTGTGTTGAGCAACAAGAAGCTTATCATGATCCTAGGAACTAGCTTAAAAGCTAAGAAAAAGAAGAACAATGATGATATGGAAATGATAAAGCTACTGAGGAGATATCTGGAAAATGTAGAAGCCAACTTGCCCAAAACACAGTTCAACAAGGATGACTCGGATGATGATGAGCAGAAGAAGAATGATCAAAATCCTTTTGGTTCAAATCCTAGTCAGTCCATTAAGCCATTTGGGAGCAAGGGTGGAGAGAAGAAGAAGGAGGATGACAAGAAAGATGAAGAAAAGAAGAGAAGAGGTGAAAGGAAGAGTAGAAAGCCTCATGATGATTCAGAAACTCAAACAACCCTAAAAATCCAAACACAATCAACTCAAACCTCAGCTCAACCTACAACATCAACTATCTCGAACATCAAACCTTCCCAAACATCTAGGCCAAAATTTCTATACAAACAAACAGCAAATTTTTTCCTAAAAATTTCAATCACCTCAAGCCAAACTAATTTCAAGAAAATGACAATCCTACCTTTAGCCAAACCTTCACTAAAATTCAAGCACAAATCTGTTGGGAGAAAGCCTGAGAAAGTCAAGCCTGCAAAGAAAGTGGAAGTCACTGAAAGGGCCATCTGGAAGTGTTTTAATGAATCTGACTTTCTACCTCTAAATTGGTGCATCTCAGATGAAGACCATTTCCAACATCTAGCTGAGGAAATTGTTAGAGTCTGGATTGTATCCTTGAGAGAAGTTAGGGTTTATTTTAAGGATGGTACATTCACTCTTCTAGAAAAAAAGCTAATGGACTCTTTGGCTCCCACAGAAATCAAGAGAGTGATAAGTTTGTTAAAGGACAAGGATACTGCTACAAGGGCATGAAGATCATCTCTAGCTGAATGGTTGATTGAAAGGGAGGAAACCAAGAAAAGAGATGAGGATGAAGCTGAAGAAAGAAGAAGGAGGCATGATAAAGAAATAGACATGTACATAAAAAGATCAGAAGAGTTGAAAGCAAAAGGAATGAGCAGAATTTCTAAAGATGGGAGATTTTTAAACATCAGAGCTGGTGGATTCTCAAGATTCTGCATAGAAGTTCTAGACCAAAGTTATCCTAAGGCAGCAAGACAAAAACTTGTAGAAGATCTAAGTGGAACACCTATCATAGAAGAACTTGAAATTCTTGACAAACTGAAGGATCAACTTAGAAAAGGAGTAGAAGTGAAAACTGTCTTTACCTGAGTCTTGTAATCATTGAATCTTATAAATTTGAATTATACAAGTTGTAACTCTACCTAGCTCTATGTATTAATTTTACTCTCTATCATTTCAAACTTGGGGCTAGTCTTGTTAACAGGCATGAATTTGTGCTAAGCAATCTTCTCACAAATTGGGGGAGATTGTTGTAAAAGACATGCATGTACCTTAACAAGACTAAGACATTTTGTCAACCCTAAATAAGTTGTATTGTTATCTTAATCTGTATTTTGTACTTGTAACACCTAAAGTCTGTAAAAATGCAAAGGAGCAGACTGTAGTCTTTTTCCTGAAACAGTATCAAGCCTAAGGATTCTATCTGGAAGAAGATCAAGAAGATTATGCCTCAGAAGAATTTTGAAGAAGCTTGGAGTTGAATAAATCTGTTTAGAGAAAAATACTCTAAGTCAAGATCTCTACAAGTCACAGATTTAATGTTATAGAGAAGTCATTCGATAACTCCAGAATGGCCTATCGAGAAGTCAGGAAAGCTACTAGAGAATTCAGTGAGATATCGACAAGCCAAATTAAAGACATGAAATTGGAGATGTCGAAAAGTCATTTCTTCACTAGAGAAATCAGAGTTATCAACAAGTCTACATTCATTAGAGAACTCTGATGTAATATCCCATATTTTTAGATATTATTATTATTATTATTTGAAATTGTTTATGTGAATTTTAGTGAATTATATGATAAGTGGAATTGATGTTTGGGTGTTTATATATGATATTATTTTAGTATTTGAATTATTATACGTCCAGAACAAAATATAGATAATTATGATATTTTTCTGGTAATTTTTGGACTGTTAGATGATTTTATAATGATTTATGTATTTATTAATTATTTTCTGAGTAATTACAAAACTATTTTATAAAGCCGGGAATCGTCCAACTTCAATCGTTTTTGCATTTTTACAACCCGAAACTCTTCCGAAAACTCCTTTCTAACCTAATCTGATAATTTGGACATTTTCCGTGTTTTGACTTTTTCGATCCGGAGTACGGCTTGACCCGTACGCGTCCCGACATACAATTTTCGATACAATAATCATTTCGGTAGATCAATAAAACCCGTATTATCGAAAGACGGGATATTATTATATTATTTTAGTATAAAGTATTTTATATGAATCCCGATTTTGATGATTATCCAAATATGGTATTAAATTGTATCGTTTTATAGTTACTTAGCGGCTAAGTAATCTATTTTCGGATATTTATTTGCATAAATACTTGGATTGTCTCTAAAATTGTTTTTATGGTTTTATAATTACAATAATTATTTTTGGGGATTTACAAAAATTTAGAAATCAATATTTCATCAATTATTTAGCCCTGTATAATTTTCTGATTGCATTTATTTATAAAATATGTATTTAATTCCATAATTCTTTAAAAATTATGAAACACATATTTATTTAAGTTTGAAATATTCCGAGAATTTTAAAATTATTTTGAAAATTTTTGGGATTAATTTCACATGCGCGTTGATTCGTTTAATTGCTAAAAGCGGGTATAAAACAAAAAAAACAAAACAAAAATCCTACAAACTACCCACGTACCCCCCACCCCCCTTATCCGCGTGTCAACCACCCCCCCCATTTCTTTACCCATCCAGCCTCCTTCTCCCTCTCTGTCTCTCCATCGTCTCGTATATTTATATATTTTTTAACTTTCAAAAATTCATATCTTACAAACCGTTCGTCCGTTTAATACGAAACGAACGCGTACAGACTCAGAAAAATATTCCGCTTTCAATAAAATTACTTTCAAGACCCAAATTCTTTTGTTTCGAAAGGTCGCTTGATTTGCAAATTGATTCTGAGTCGCATATTGATCAAAAAGTTGTATTTTTGACCCGATTTTAGTTTTAAATGTATCGTGTCGAACATTTTGATGAACCGAGGGATGTGTGTTATGAATTGTGTGATACATGAGTTATGTGCTTATGTGCTATATGAATTATGGGTGTATGTGGATCAAGATTCATGTGTTTGTCTGTTATATTTATGTGTGGGCTATCGTATGGGTAGACGATAGGCTTTTGACGCGCAGTTTGTCGAGTGATTATCATTTATGCGATTAAAGTTATATCTTTTAATTATAGATGCGGATCATTCGAGTTGATCAGGACAAGACATTGGATAAAGAATGGAATGGAATAGCATTGGATATCTAGCTTCTAGCAATCGCAGGAGCAGCATATCAGTAAAGTGTTGAAAGGAAAGACGGTGATGTTTTGAGACAGAATGTCAGAATAGATGTGTCGTTGTGAGTGTGACTAACTACTAAAACCCAAAGGCAAGTATTCCTATCATCACTTATTGTTCAAGTGATATTTATTTTGAATCCTATCATGCAAGTATTATTTTCCCTATTCAGTTCAAGATAGATAAATGTTTTACATATCGCTGAATTAAATAATTCTGTTTATGCAAGTTTTCATCTGCTATTCAAGGTTCAGAATTGCTAAGTGATTTTACATATCAAATTACCGGATTTATAAATGTTTTGGATTTTAAGAAAGATGATTTTGTTGCGAGTATTTCGGCCTAAGTAAATGGGGGAGTAAAATTATTTGGGATGTCGAATAATTCGGCTCCTTTTTCAATAAAAAGGTTTTAAGATTGGAATGGTTACTGGTTATAGCGTAGGTGATTGAGATATCGGTCCAGCTGTAATATCTTTCAAGCCTAGTTATACCTTTTCTGGTGCCCTATAGGTACCGTATGTCTTCGGGATACGGGTAGTGCCTATATTTACGGTATGGCTGCGAGATACCGGTGTTGTTTCGTGACTGATCATCGGGAACAGCATGAAATGTTATTGGTTCCAATCTAAATTGATATTTAAATTTCTTTATTTTTTTGATAATCATAGAATAAATGATTTATCAACTATTTATGTTTTGGAATAATGGTAAAATGCAGTTTTGATTTAGATTCTGATTTATGCTGATACTTACGTTGTTGGTAAATATCAAAGGTGGTATTAGTAAAGATGATTGATGTTGACTTCAGTATGGGTGTTGTGAGCAGCAAAGTTAGTATTGATATCTAATTTGATATGACAGCAAAATAAGTATTGATTTCAAGAGTTCGGTTTGAGTAAAGTTTATGATTCATTCCATGATCATTGTTTCATGTTATTGTGGTTTACGATATTTCCGTAAACACTATTTTACGAGTTTTATTCTCGTCAAGATTCAAAATATTGTTAAAGCATTTCGCTCAAAAATATCAAAATGGTTTTGAATACAATTAAGGAATCAATTCTGGGATTCCTCAACTAAAGTTTATGATTCGGCAATTATGATTTCAAATGTTCTGCTCTAATGCAGATGTCGGTTTTATATCAAAACAACCATTTATATATTATAATGAACTTGCTGAGCATTTCTTTCACTCATACTTGCCTATTTTTAAATTTAACCTCCAGTGAGGACTAGCTTGAGTTGTTTAGCTGCGTAATTAAAGGAAGCAAAGAAGAAGCTTTTGGGAAGGTGGTTGGTCCAGGGTTTGCGGACTAGTGTAAGTTTTATTGTATAAAGTTGTTTATATTATATTGTATTATAGTTGTGTATTTTATTTGGGCCTAGTATACTTCATTTCGAAGTTATACTGGTGGGTTTAAATGTGAGTTGGAATTTATTGAAAAGAGTTTTAAAAGAAAGTAAAAATTTATTGGTGGAATTTGGATACCTTGTTTCTAGAACTGTAAGCTTAAAAGATCTTGGAGTAGTTTGGGGTCATTTATGATAATTATCTTCCGCTGGCATTTATTTATTGATTTAACAGGTTAATTTGGATTGAAGTTTTATAGTGACGACCAAATCCTCTTACCCCGGATTTAAGGGCGTTACAGGTTGGTATCAGAGCTGAGGTTATAGTAAACTAGAAACGAGAGTGTATAGGAGTGTGTATAGCTATGTGAGGACGTTTGAGCTCATATCGAGTTCCTGTTGGACTATCGGATATAGTACCAATGATTAAGTTAACATAAGGCGTATTCGTTTGAGATGATTGTGCTGAGCTGAACAAAACTCCTGGCAGCTGCAAACACCTAGTGTGGAATCTTCTGAGGCTACTACGATTCGACGACGATGAAGATTATCGACATCATTAGAATATGAAGGAGTGTCGAGAATCGGATGACGAGTCAACATAAGAGTTCAACTAGAAGATAAATATTAAGACCTTGGCAATACCTTCTCTTTCTATAACTTCTTTTGACCTCTCTCAAAAAAGAGGTATCTGTCAGATGATATATTCCCTAATACCTGTTTGGTCATTTTATGCTAGAATTTTGTTTTCTGGATTTCATTTTTCTCCAGAAATATCAGCTTTGAAATATTTTCAGTTTTATTCATTTGATTTTGGATTCCTTTGATATTCTTTTATTTCAACTGAGATGAACAACTCTAACTTTAGGGGACACAAGGTATACCTGTCTGTGTGATAGGAGTTGGATGGGATGCCATCACTTGTGTGTATTGTGAATACATGAAGGGTAACAATCTTTAGTAGTGTCTTAATTTGGGCACGCAATACCAAGTTCGTTTGATCATATTGATCTCTCAGTTATTCTCTTATTTCAACAATACTTTTTCTCAAATTCAGATTTTGGTTCCGTTATGATATCAAATTATGTTCTTTTTGAAATTCCATGATTTTATCATTCCAAATATTCGAAGGTATGCCAATCAAGTTAAGCTGAGTATCCCGGTCAAGTCAAAGTAAGGCGATGTGTTGGAATTACGAAAGATGACAGTGGAGTGCAATGCGATTACACTATCACTGGCATATAGCGAAGTCAATATGTTTCTTTATTTCTCTCTTTATTTCTCTTTCTTTTCTTCTCTCTATCTTTCTCTCTATTCTTCTTTCTCGCGATCAGTAAAAGTAATTCTATTGAAGAATTGGTCAAAGGATATGAATGGAACAGTGGTGCACAGTGAAGCTCCTGTAAAAGTTTTATTATACCAGGAATACAAGATTCATTTGAGATTATGGAAAATTGAGGTTATTTGGAAATGGAAAGTTGATTAGAAAACCCGCAGTGCTCTCTTCTGCTGATTCCGAGGACGGAATCCTTATAAGGGGGGTAGATTGCAATATCTCATATTTTCAGATATTATTATTATTATTTGAAATTGTTTATATGAATTTTAGTGAATTATATGATAAGTGGAATTGATGTTTGGGTGTTTATATGTGATATTATTTGAGTATTTGAATTATTATACGTCCAGAACAAAATATAGATAATTGTCATATTTTTCTGGTAATTTTTGGACTGTTAAATGATTTTATAATGATTTATGTATTTATTAATTATTTTCTGAGTAATTACAAAACTATTTTATAAAGCCAGGAATCGTCCAACTTCAATCGTTTTTGCGTTTTTACAACCCGAAACTCTTCCGAAAACTCATTTCTAACCTAATCTGGTAATTTAGACATTTTCCGTGTTTTGACTTTTTCGATCCGGAGTACGGCTTAACCCGTGCGCGTCCCGACATACAATTTTCGATACGATAATCATTTTGGTAGATCAATAAAATCCGTATTATCGAAAGATGGGATATTATTATATTATTTTCGTATAAAGTATTTTATAAGAATCCCGATTTTGATGATTATCCAAATATGGTATTAAATTATATCGTTTTATAGTTACTTAGCGGCTAAGTAATCTATTTTCGGATATTTATTTGCATAAATACTTGGATTGTCTCTAAAATTGTTTTTATGCTATTATAATTACAATAATTATTTTTGGGGATTTATAAAATTTAGAAATCAATATTTCATCAATTATTTAGCCCTGTATGATTTTCTGATTGCATTTATTTGTAAAATCTGTATTTAAGACCATAATTCTTTAAAAATTATGAAACACATATTTATTTAAGTTTGAAATATTCCGAGAATTTTAAAATTATTTTGGAAATTTTTGGGATTAATTTCACCAGCGCGTTGATTCGTTTAATTGCTAAAAGCGGGTATAAATTGCGTTTCAAAAATTGTTTTAAAATTACGAAATTTATGTTTTTATAAACTTCGGGATATTTGTAACATTTTAAGACTATTTTCCTGTTTTTCTGAATTTATTTCAAGTGCAGCTCGGTTCGTTAAATCGTGTAATGCGGGTATAGCGAGCGAGTCAAAAATGCTTTAAAAATTATGAATATTTTATTTTATTAGTTTTTTTTATATTCTGAGAATTTTAGAAATATTTCAGTTTCATAAAAATTATTGGACCGGGCACTTATCGGGACATCAAACACCACAAAAAAATCAGAAGTTTATTTTTATAAAATCATGGGATTTTCAAATATATTATATTTTTATATTTTTGAAATATTCATAATTTTTAGGAAATTTTGGTATAAATTTCATATTTATTTCATTAAATATTATTCCCCGTTAAATATTAATTTTGGGCTAATTGATTCGAATTGATTTTAGTTAAAAGGAAAAGAAAAAAAACAAAACAAAACAACAAAACAAAAATCCTACAAACTACCCATGTACCCCCCACTGTTAGGGTGAAAACACGCGTTAATATTCACGCAAGTATACGCGTTCGCAAGTAATATAGAATACTTTCTAGTTCGTTTCCACAGAGACTCAGACTAATTATGTTCAATTAAACTCACTCACCAATGTATGATTACTTCTCAATGTTAAGACAATAACACTTAGATTTGATTAACTAATTATGAACTATAATTAACTACTAGAATTAAACACTTAATTAACCCTTAGAATTAACAATATTAAAATACTCATGAGATCACAACTTCATTACTACTTCCTTCAGTAGTCATTGTTATTACCCTTAGCATGCAACAGCGATGATATTAATCGAATAACACGAAACTGATAAAAGCCAACTTTCATTGTACTAATACCATTCTACCAAACATCCACAATTAAGATAGAAGTTGAATAGGCATCAATTATGTTGAGTCCCTATATGTCTACAGAAATTGACAACATAATGATTTAAGAACAAGTTATTCCTTTTGAATACACAGGGCGAATAAAACGGTTAGAGTTACCCACTAATCATGCAGACTCGTACATGAACCTATGCTAGCATGGCAAGTTCTAAATCTCGAGATCCACCGTCGCTTCACAAGAGATTAACACCCTATCTTATATGTTCGCGACGCACATAAGACAAATACGCACAACCAATACTAGATATCATACAATCATCACACACTAAGGTATTAAACAACTAACTAAAGAAGTACATAGTAAATCCATTACGACCCCATGATCACGATTAGCCCATGTTAGCACTCATCGGCATCATGGGTTCATATGAAAACATGATAAATAAACACAATAGAATAATAACTAAACTAATTATATTAAACAAGAGTACGTCACAAGAGTAAATAGGTTCAAAGCAAAGAAAAATAGCATCCAACGTTACAACGAAATAAAGAATCACAAGAAAATATGCTTCCTCTTCGTTGCGATGTGCTAAAACGGTCTTCTTCCTTATCTCCTTCGCTCCTTGATTAATACAACGATCCAACACACATGAAACGTCTCGGAAATCTAATTATATAGGAGTCCCATAAAACCCAGATTACTCAGAAGTTGGAAGCCAAACAGAATTAGAAGTCTAAAATATTAAATCTGAAATTACGACCCTGCGCGGCCGCTCAGCATAGCTGAGCGGGCGCTCAGCTTCCTGCGCGGCCGCTCAGCATAGCTGAGCGGGAGCGTAGACCCCTTCTGGAAAAATGGTTTGTTTGCTCCGTTTCTTCGCTGTAATCTGCTCCTCTCTTCCCACTTGCAATGCTAGACACATGCCAAGGCCTATTATTGATGAATTCTCCCCCGAAATGCAACTAATACCCTGAAATGCATAAACACTAGAAAAACGCATCAAATACACAAAATACTTGATTTCAAGACACCAATTTAAGCTATTATAAGTCGTTCTAAGTGGCATAAAATGCCACTTATCACACCCCCAAACTTAAATCGATGCTTGTCCTCAAGCGTCACAGACTCAAAAACAAACAAAAAACATGCATGAATGCAATCAATATGAAATGCAGCGATCCCCCTTACTACGACCAAATCAACCAACTCACGGCATCTCAACAAATGTAATTAGGCAAATAAAGATCAATCGAATCATACAAACTAACATACAGCCAAAAACGTGGTGTGTGCAGATGATTAACAGATATGCTTCGCAACTAGATTAATTATCATGACTCAACTATCATCCAGGAAATCGCATGATTATACAAAGAATAAAAATTCTAGGCACAAAGTGACTTATAACACTTCGAGAATCCTGGAGCTTATTACGGAATCATGCTTTTTATTTATAACAACAAATGCTTATTTGATCGTGCAATGAGTGAGGTCCACAAAAGACTTATACAATGGTATCCATGTAGCGAGCGTTAGGTTAGCGAATCCCAGACTATAAAAGCCTTAGGTCACTAGGCACAAGTCCCCTAAGAACTTATTAACTCGAATACCAAAGCGCCCACTCGAGATCAATTATGCATTAACTCTTTATTATTATTTTTTTCTCTTTTTTTTTCTATATATATTTTTTTTTTCAAAAATTTCTGAGCAAGTGCGTTTAGCTCCATCCTGCTCAACCCTAGACTACTCGCATACACATACGAGTTGGCTACTAGCCATTTGACGCATAGCCACAATTAGCAACGAATTCCATTTTTTACTCCATATTTTTTCTTTTCATGCCTTTTATCACTAAGAACCTATTATAAAATTCTAAGCATAATAAATAGATTAACCTCGAAAACCGTCGAACCATAACAAGAATCTAGTCCTTAAACATTCTCTAAGACTTAGTAAAATTACAAGTGTTTCTAGCATGCATATCAACCTACACGATTCAACATTACTTTAATGCTATCACTGCACTCGCATCAACATCACAAATCAGTCGGCAAATCAGCGAAAAAGGGATCATGGCAAATGCATGAGCTACATGACATGATAAACAAATAAAGCTATAAATAATAAAAAAAACTCTATATGGCAAAAATTATGCAATTATATGAATTAACTATCATGAATATGCAACTATATGACACACACACAAAATATTCCTTAACTACCACCCCCAAACTTAAAATCTTCACTGTCCCCAGTGAAGGTAGTAGAAAGGAACACAGGGTATACCTACTCGGAGAGATCATCATCATCATCACCCTCAGTGGGTGGTGTATCAGGAGGCGGATATGAAGAGTCCTCACCAAAAACTGGCCACTGGATCTCAGCTCCAAGGCCTCGAAAAGCGGTCCCTAGCGCAAGGGTGAGCTCCTGAGCAAACTTGCTCTACGTCTTGTACATAGCATCCATCCTCCGTGATAGCCTCCTATGCTGGGCATCAGCTATCCCAGCACCCTCCTGAGCTCTAGAAGAACCAGCCTCATCACGCCTTGGCCTCGCCATAGTAGCACCTCGTGCTGGACGCCCTCCTGGAAGACGATAACCCAGCCCATGCTCCTCGGGCTCACCACCGGTCCACTCCTGCATCGCATTCAGAGTCCCGGAATCAATAGGAACAGCCGGCAACTGCAACTGCTCATGAGACGACCACTGAACTCCCACCGCTCGGCAAAGCTTAGTAACCGTGGATGCATAAGGGATATTCATGTGCTTAGCTCCCCTCAAAAACTTCAGAATTCCTTGGTAGATGAACTCACCAAGGTCCACATAATACTGCTCATTCAAAATTCCCCACAACAACTGTGCTCTCTCAACTGTGACCTCATGTGCATGCGAAGAAGGCAGAATATTAGCACAAATAAATGCATTCCATGCACGGGCATACCTGTTCATTGCGATCGACGGAAAGTGACGATACTCATTAGTTCAAGTCTTGAAAGTGCATACTGTGCCCGGCATACAGAGAGTAGCACAAATCAAATCCAAGTCAAAATCCTCAGCAGTCTTCTCGTTCCAGCTCTCCTCCGTGGGCTTCCTCTGTCTCTGCCCAATCACAAGGCGAATCGCCGCTGGGTGATAATCAACCGTCATCCCCCGGACCACAGAATACCTATTCTTCTCGGCCTTCGCATTCGCATAGAACTCACGAACCACGCTCATCGGCACTGCTTTAGGCGACTCACAAAAAGCTATCCACCCCTTCTTAGCAATCATAGGCAACAACTCACCATCTCTCCCCGATGGTAAAAAGCCCCTCTCCTTCAGAATCGACTTCCCCAGAAGCCTAGTGTACTCCTCCTCAGCAGCCCTATCATTCAAACAAGGCCTCACAGCAGTACCCCTCGAAGAATCAGCAGTAGGGATAGTGCTGCTGCTATCAATAGTCCTTGCTCTCTTGGGTGCCATCGAATCTGGATAAAAGTACTTGAGATTTATGTTTTTGTGTTTGGGAGAGAGTTGAAGTGTAGAAAGAGTATGGGAGATATATGGGATAGGTGTATGTATATATAGGGTATGGATTAGGGTAGAATTTGATTAGGAGTGGGTTTAAGGGTTAAAATCATGGGATAATGGGGAAATAGATCGTGGGTGTATGGGCTGTATTTTGTTTTTTTATTTTTCTGATTTTTTTGGATTTTTATGGAACTAAAAAATTTTCTCCTAGCCGACCCCTAAGCGGTCGCTCAGGAAAGCTGAGTGGGCGCTCAGCTTGCTGAGCGGTCGCTCAGCAGAGTTGGGCGGGCGCTCAGGAGGCTACGGGAAAAAAAAAATTATGGCCCAGTTTTTCTGATTTTTTTGTGGTTTTGGATAGGTTATTAACTTCTAAGGGTTCCTGTAACAACAAATCATGGGTTGCCTCCCACGAAGCGCTTCTTTTTTGTCATTAGCTTGACGTTGCGTACCTTCCTCAAGTTGACAATAAAATGGCACTAAACACTTCTCGGTTTGCCGTGTCCCCATAGTAGTGCTTCAAACGCTGACCATTAACCTTGAATGCTTAGTCCGTATCATTCTCAAAAATCTCCACCGCTCCATGTGGAAACACAATTTTGACAATAAAAGGTCCAGACCACCTTGATTTTAACTTCCCAGGAAAAAGTCGGAGACAAGAGTTGAATAAGAGAACTTGTTGCCCCGGCATGAATAACTTAGGATGTAGCTTCCTATCGTGCCACCTTTTCAGCTTTTCCTTGTACATTTTGTTGTTCTCGTATGCTTGGAGTCGAAATTCATCAAGTTCATTAAGCTGAAGCATTCGCACCTTTCCAGCTGCATCTAGATCCAGGTTCAACTTTTTCAACGCCCAATAGGCCTTATGCTCAAGCTCTGCAGGTAAATGACATCCTTTACCATACACCAGTTGAAACGGGGACATACCAAGTGGAGTTTTGTATGCTGTTCTGTAAGCCCAAACAGCTTCATCGAGCTTTAAAGACCAATCCTTCCTTGACGGACAAACAACCTTCTCTAGAATGCGCTTGATCTCTCTGTTAGATACTTCCGCTTGACCATTTGTTTGCGGATGATAGGCAGTAGCAACTCGATGATTCACGTTATAACGCTGCATCATAGAAGTGAACTTACGGTTGCAGAAATACGACCCTTCATCACTTATGATTACTCGAGGCGTTCCAAACCTTGTGAAAATCTGCTTATGAAGAAAATTTAACACTGACTTTGCATCATTTGTCGGTAGAGCTTTGACTTCTACCCATTTTGAGTCATAATCGACTGCCAGCAAGATGTACTGATTGTTGCAGGACGAGACAAAAGGCCCCATGAAATCGATTCCCCAAACATCAAAGACCTCGACTTCAAGCATCACATTTAACGACATCTCATCCTTTCTCGTCAAATTTCCCACTCTTTGGCAACGATCACACCTTAAAACAAATTGATGAGCATCCTTAAACAAGGTAGGCCAGAAAAAACCTGCTTGCAGAATACGAGCTGCCGTCTTCTCACCACCATAGTGTCCTCCATAAACTGTGGAGTGGCAGTCTCGTAATATCCCCTTCGTCTCACAGAATGGGATACATCTCCTGATGATCTGGTCAGCTCCCTGTCTAAATAAATACGGTTCATCCCACATATACCACTTCACCTCATACAGAAACTTCTTCTTTTGAGCTGTGGTCAAATTAGGAGGCATTATATTGCTGACAAGATAATTCACAATATCTGCAAACCATGGCTCTTCCTCCTGAACTGCGAACAACTGCTCATCCGGAAAAGATTCGTTGATCAATGTCTTATCATGTGAAGTAGACTCGAGATTCTCCAATCTAGAGAGATGGTCAGCTACTTGATTCTTAGTGCCTTTTCGATCCTTGATCTCTAACTCAAATTCATATAGTAAGAGCACCCAATGAATGAGTCTCGGCTTCGAATCCTTCTTGGAAACCAAATAGCGAATGGCCGCATGATCAGTGAATACTGTCACTTTTGTCCCAAGCAGATAAGATCGAAATTTTTTGAAACTAAAGACTATAGCCAAGAGCTCCTTCTCAGTAGTGGTGTAGTTCATTTGGGCCCCATTTAAGGTCTTGCTAGAATAGTAGACCACATGAAAGAGATTATTCTTGCACTGCCCAAGAACTGCGCCTACCGCATAATCACTCGCATCACACATCATCTCAAAAGGCTCTATCCAATCCGGTGCTGTAATAACTAGTGCAGTGATTAAACTCTTCTTAAGAGTCTCGAATGCCGTCAAACATTCATCATCAAATTTGAAAGACACATCCTTCTCAAGCAAGTTGCACAGCGGCTTAGATATCTTCGAAAAGTCCTTGATGAAACGCCGATAAAAACCCGCATGACCAAGAAAACTACGGATTTCTTTCACAGAAATAGGTGGTAGAAGATTTTCAATAACTCCCACCTTGGCTTTGTCCACCTCAAGACCCTTGCTAGAGACCTTATGCCCAAGAATAATGCCTTCACACACCATAAAATGACAATTTTCCCAATTGAGCACCAAATTAGTTTCCACACACCTTTTGAGCAGAGCACGAAGATTATTCAAACATTCATCATACGAATGTCCAAAGACGGAGAAGTCGTCCATGAACACCTCGACATTATTGCCAATCATGTCAGAGAATATAGCCATCATACATCTCTGAAAAGTGGTCGGTGCACCACATAACCCAAACAAAACTCTGCAAAAAGCAAACGTGCCAAATGGACAAGTGAATGTAGTCTTTTCTTGATCCTCTGGTGCAATACAAATCTGATTATACCCCGAGTAGCCATCCAGAAGACAATAATACTCATGACCAGCCAACCTGTCAAGCATCTGATCAATAAACGGAAGAGGGAAGTGATCCTTCCTCGTGGCCTTGTTCAACTTTTGGTAGTCCATGCATACTCTCCATCCTGTGACTGTTCGAGTGGGGATCAGCTCGTTCTTCTCATTTGCTACCACAGTAATACCTCCTTTCTTAGGCACATATTGCACGGGGCTCACCCAAGAACTGTCAAAAATAGGATAAATGATTCCTGCATCCAGCCACTTCAGAATTTCTTTCTTCACCACCTCTTTCATGATAGGATTAAGTCTGCGATATTGCTCAACAGTTGGCTTACTACCCTCCTCGAGCAGAATCTTATGCATGCAATATGAAGGGCTGATCCCCTTGATGTCTGCTATGGTCCATCCAATAGCCGATTTAAATTCTCTCAAAATCCTTAAGAGTTTGTCATCCTCACTACCTGAAAGGTCAGATGTAATAATAACAGGTAATGTAGATGCATCACCTAAAAAAGCATACCTCAAGTGTTCAGGAAATGGCTTAAGCTCCAAGGTGGGTGCTTCCTCAATTGATGGTTTGAGCTTTCCTTCAGCATTTTTGAGGTCAGAAGTACCCAGAGATTCAAACGGCATGTCCAGCTTTCGCCTCCAGGGAGAAGCATTAAGATATTGTAATTGCTCATTGCCATCCTCATTATCACTGTCAAAATCCCCCACTAAGGCCTTTTCTAATGCATCAGACATTAGCATATGATCGAGTTCTGAAGTAACCGCAGAATCAATCAAATCCACTTTTAAGCACTCCTCATCTTCTGTAGGGAATTTTATTGCTTTGAATACATTGAAGGTCACATCCTGATCCTGCACCCTTATTGTAAGTTCACCTTTCTGCACATCTATCAAGGTACGGCCAGTAGCCAAGAAAGGTCTTCCCAAGATTATGGGAATCTTCTTATCTTCCTCGAAATCCAGAATAACAAAGTCTGCAGGAAAGAAGAGCTTATCCACTTTGACTAGCACATCCTCCGCTATGCCTCTTGAGTAATTAATAGAACGATCAGCCAATTGTAGAGACATGTAGGTGGGCTTTGGATCAGGCAAATCTAACTTTTTAAAGATCGACAACGGCATCAGATTGATGCTTGCTCCCAAATCGCAAAGACATTTGTCAAAAGACAACTTGCCAATGGTGCAAGGAATGGTGAAGCTACCTGGATCTTTAAGCTTTGGAGGTAACTTTTGTTGCAGCACAGCACTGCATTCTTTCGTTAGAGCAACGGTCTCAAGGTCATCCAGTTTCACCTTCCTTGAAAGAATACTCTTCATAAACTTCGCATAACTAGGCATTTGCTCCAGAGCCTCAGCGAAAGGTATATTGATGTGAAGTTTCTTGAACACCTCTAGAAACTTACCAAACTACTTATCCAGCTTTTGTTGTTGCAATCTCTTAGGGAAAGGTGGTGGAGGATAGAGCTATTTCTCCCCTGTATTACCCTCAGACAGAGTGTGTTCAACAATAGTCTTCCTTGGTTCCGCCGCTTTCTCCTTTTGCTTGACTTCTTCATCTCCAACTTCAGCTTCTCCTTCTTTTGCCTTTTCAGCATCAGCAACTTTCCCGGACCTTAAGGTAATAGCCTTGACTTGCTCTTTAGCTTCCTTCTTGCCTGGAACTTCCGTGTCACTGGGAAGTGTGCAAGGTTGGCGATTGAGCACTGCATTGGCTATTTGACCAATTTGATTTTCCAATGTCTTGATCGACACTGCCTGACTCTTGCATAATAGGTTAAGTTCCTCAAAATCAGCATTATTGGGTGCAGCTGCACCTCCCTGTTGAGGATATGATTGCCTTTGAGCATACTGCCGTGGTTGCTGGAATCCAGGTGGATTGAACTGTTTACTCACACCTTGCTGATATGGTGGCTGAATAGCATTCTGATTATTACCCCAGCTGAAATTTGGATGATTTATGTTGTTAGGATGATAAGTAGCTGGCACAGGCTGCTGTTGTCGCTGATAATTGTTCACATACTGAATAGATTCGTTAACAAGAGAACACTGATCCGTAGCATGAGAACCTGCATAAAGCTCACAGACCATAGCTATTTGATTGACTCCATAGGTAGCTAGAGAATCGACCATCATAGACAACGCTTGGAGCTGCACTGCAATAGCGGTGGTTGCATCAACTTCCAGAATACCTGCTACCTTCCCAGGCATCATCCTTTAAGTTGGGTTTTGATGCTCATTTGCAGCCATAGTCTCAATAAGATTATAAGCCTCAATATAGCTTTTGGCCCACAAGGCACCTCCAGCTGCTGCATCGAGCATGGGCTGAGATTGGGCCCCTAAACCATTATAGAAACCAGTGATCACCATCCAATCGGGCATTCCATGATGTGGACATTTTCTCAACATTTCCGTGTAGCGTTCCCAAGCTTCGCACATGGATTTTGTAGGTTGCTGCGTAAACTGAGTAAGAGCACTCCTCATAGCAGCAGTCTTGGCGATTGGATAGAACTTCACCAGAAACTTTTGCGCAAGATCTTGCCAAGTAGTGATGGACCCAGCTGGTTCAGAATGTAACCAGTCCTTAGCTTTATCCCTTAGTGAGAATGGGAAAAGCCTCAGCTTGATAGCCTCATCAGTCACACCATTATATTTGAAAGTACTGCAGATCTCGACAAAATTCCTTATGTGCATGTTGGGGTCTTCAGTCGCAGCTCCTCCGAAAGAAACAGAGTTCTACACCATCTGAATAGTGCCCGGCTTGATTTCAAAGCTGTTAGCTTGGATAGCCGGATGAAGAATGCTTGACTGAATGTCATCAATTTTAGGCCGAGAAAAGTCCATAAGAGCTGGATCTGCCGGAACAATACGATCACCCATGATTACTGGCTCTTTCTGCTCACTTCCTGAATCCAAATCTTCAAAGTCTATCTTCTCCCCGAAATATCTTGAACTTCGTCTATCTCCTCAGCTGTATCTAAAGTCCTCTTGCGAGTACGAGAACGAGTTTTCATAAACGCTCGCTAAAGTACCTGAAACACAACCAGAAACAATAAGTAACACGTCTTAATCACTGAGTCCTAACGACCAATGATGGTAAGTACATAAACTAAACAAATACGTCGAGTCCCCGGCAGCGGCGCCAAAAACTTGTTAGGGCGAAAACACACGCTAATATTCATGCAAGTATACGCGTTCGCAAGTAATATATAATACTTTCTAGTTCGTTCCCACAGAGACTCAGACTAATTATGTTCAATTAAACTCACTCACCAATGTATGATTACTTCTCAATGTTAAGACAATAACACTTAGATTTGATTAACTAATTATGAACTATAATTAACTACTAGAATTAAACACTTAATTAACACTTAGAATTAACAATATTAAAACACTCATGAGATCATAATTTCATTACTACTTCCTTCAGTAGTCATTGTTATTACCCTTAGCATGCAACAGCGATGATATTTATCGAATAACACGAAACTGATAAAAGCCAACTTTCATTGTACTAATACCATTCTACCAAACATCCACAATTAAGATAGAAGTTGAATAGGCATCAATTATGTTGAGTCCCTATATGTCTACAGAAATTGACAACATAATGATTTAAGAACAAGTTATTTCTTTTGATTACACAGGGCAAATAAAACGGTTAGAGTTACCCACTAATCATGCAGACTCGTACATGAACCTATGCTAGCATGGCAAGTTCTAAATCTCGAGATCCATTGTCGCTTCACAAGAGATTAACACCCTATCTTATATGTTCGCGACACACATAAGACGAATACGCACAACCAATACTAGATATCATACAATCATCACACACTAAGGTATTAAACAACTAACTAAAGAAGTACATAGTAAATCCGTTACGACCCCATGATCACGATTAGCCCATGTTAGCACTCATCATCATCATGGGTTCATATGAAAACATGATAAATAAACACAAAAGAATAATAACTAAACTAATTATATTAAACCAGAGTACGTCACAAGAGTAAATAGGTTCAAAGCAAAGAAAACTAGCTTCCAACGTTACAACAAAATAAAGAATCACAAGAAAATATGCTTCCTCTTCGTTGCGATGTGCTAATACGGTCTTCTTCCTTATCTCCTTCGCTCCTTGATTAATACAACGATCCAACACACGTGAAACGTCTCTAAAATCTACTTATATAGGAGTCCCATAAAACCCGGATTACTCAGAAGTTGGAAGCCAAATAGAATTAGAAGTCTAAAATATTAAATCTGAAATTACGACCCTGCGCGGCCGCGACCCCTTCTGTAAAAATGGTCTGTTTGCTCCGTTTCTTTGCTGTAATCTGCTCATCTCTTCCCACGCAATGCTAGACACATGCCAAGGCCTATTATTGATGAATTCTCCCCCGAAATACTACTAATACCCTGAAATGCACAAACACTAGAAAAACGCATCAAATACACAAAATACTTGATTTCAAAACACCAATTTAAGCTATTATAAGACGTTCTAAGTGGCATAAAATGCCACTTATCACCCACCCCCCTTATCAGTGTGTCAACCCCCCCCCCCATTTCTTTACCCAGCCAGCCTCCTTCTCCCTCTCTCTGTCTCTCCACCGTCTCGTATATTTATATATTTTTTAACTTTTAAAAATTCATATCTTACAAACCGTTCATCCGTTTAATACGAAACGAACGTGTACAGACTCAGAAAAATATTCCGCTTTCAATAAAATTACTTTCGAGACCCAAATTCTTTTGTTTCGAAAGGTCGCTTGATTTGCAAATTGATTCTAAGTCGCATATTGATCAAAAAGTTGTATTTTTGACCCGATTTTAGTTTTAAACGTATCGTGTCGAACCTTTTGACGAACCGAGGGATGTGTGTTATGAATTATGTGATATATGAGTTATGTGCTTATGTGCTATGTGAATTATGGGTGTATGTGGATCAAGATTCCTGTGTTTGTCTATTATATTTATGTGTAGGTTATCGTATGGGTAGACGATAGGCTTTTGACGCGCAGTTCGTCGAGTGATTATCATTTAGGTGATTAAAGTTATATCTTTTAATTATAGATGCGGATCATTCGAGTTGATCAGGACAAGACATTGGATAAAGAATGGAATGGAATGGCATTGGATATCTAGCTTCTAGCAATCGCAGGAGTAGTATATCAGTAAAGTGTTGAAAGGAAAGAGGGTGATGTTTTGAGACTGAATGTCAGAATAGATGTGTCGTTGCAAGTGTGACTAACTACTAAAACCCAAATGCAAGTATTCCTATCATCACTTATTGTTCAAGTGATATTTATTTTGAATCTTATCATGCAAGTATTGCTTTCCCTATTCAGTTCAAGATAGATAAATGTTTTATATATCGCTGAATTAAATAATTCTGTTTATGCAAGTTTTCATCTGCTATTCTAGGTTCAGAATAGCTAAGTGATTTTACGTATCAATTTACCGGATTTATAAATATTTTGGATTTTGAGAAAGATGATTTTGTTGCGAGTATTCCGACCCAAGTAAATGGGGGAGTAAAATTATTTGGGATGTCGAGTGATTCGGCTCCTTTTTCAATAAAAAGGTTTTAAGATTGGAATGGTTACTGGTTACTGGTTACAGCGTAGGTGATTGAGATATCGGTCCAGCTGTAATATCTTTCAAGGCTAGTTATGCCTTTTATGGCGCCCTATAGGTACCGTATGTCGTCGGGATACGGGTAGTACCTATATTTACGGTATGGTTGCGGGATACCGGTGTTGTTTCGCGACTGATCATCGGGAACAGCATGAAATATTTTCGGTTCCAATCTAAATTGATATCTAAATTTCTTTATTAATTTGATAATCATAGAATAAATGATTTATCAACTATTTCTGTTTTGGAATAATGGTAAAATGCAGTTTTGATTTAGATTCTGATTTATGCTAATACTTACGTTGTTGTTAAATATCAAAGGTGGTATTAGTAAAGATGATTGATGTTGACTTTAGTATGGGTGTTGTGAGCATCAAAGTTAGTATTGATATCTAATTTGATATGACAGCAAAATAAGTATTGATTTCAAGAGTTCGGTTTGAGTAAAGTTTATGATTCATTCCATGATCATTGTTTCATGTTATTGTGGTTTACGATATTTCCGTAAACACTGTTTTACGAGTTTTATTTTCATCAAGATTCAAAGTATTGCTGAAGCATTTCGCTCAAAAATATCAAAATGGTTTTGAATACAATTAAGGAATCAATTCTGGGATTCATCAACTAAAGTTTTATGATTCAGCAATTATGATTTCAAATGTTCTGCTCTAATGCAGATGTCGGGTTTATATCAAAACAACCATTTATATATTATAATGAACTTGCTGAGCATTTCTTTCGCTCATACTTGCATGTTTTCAAATTTAACCTCCAGTGAGGACTAGCTTGAGTTGTTTAGCTGCGTAATTAAAGGAAGCAAAGAAGAAGCTTTTGGGAAGGTGGTTGGTCCAGGGTTTGCGGACTAGTGTAAGTTTTATTATATAAAGTTGTTTATATTATATTATATTATAGTTGTGTATTTTATTTGGGCCTAGTATACTTCATTTCGAAGTTATATTAGTGGGTTTAACTGTGAGTTGGAATTTATTGAAAAGAGTTTTAAAAGAAAGTGAAAATTTATTGGTGGAATTTGGATACCTTATTTCTAGAACTGTAACCTTTAAAGATCTTGGAGTAGTTTGGGGTCATTTATGATAATTATCTTCCGCTGGCATTTATTTATTGATTTAACAGGTTAATTTGGATTGAAGTTTTATAGTGACGACCAAATCCTCTGACCCCGGATTTGGGGGCGTTACATATGAGTTATCGATAAGTCAAGTTCCACTAGAGAACTCAGAGATATCGATAAGTCAAAATTCACTAGAGAACTCAGAGATATCGACAAGTTAAAATTCACTAGAGGACTCTGAGATTTTGACAAGTTAATTTGACTAGAGAACTCTGAGAAATCGACAAGTCAAGAAGCCACTAGAGAATTAAGAGTTATCGATAGTCAAAGTGAAGATGTGAAGACTAGATATCTCGACAAGACAAAATTCTCTTATAGAGAACTGGAGACCTCTACAAGCCAAACTAAATATAGAGTACTAGAGATCTCGATAAGCCAATATACTTATCGAGATGTCAAGTGTTCTATAAATCTAAACTGGAGATCTCGATGTACAATCTCAAAGTACAAAGTTGCAGATCAGTTCAATATCCAAGATAATCAATTAACAAACAATCCAACAGCTGGATTGACAAGTCTACAAAAAGCAGCTTGAAAAATGTGCAAGATCAATGGTAAAGATTAATTGACAAAGGAAGATTAAAGTGAACACGGGATGCTAAAGATATGCTAATCCAGAAATGGAAGATCTGCTTTTCTATAAATAAAAATGATAAGTGACAGTTTAGAAAAGCTTATAGCATGTCTTATTACGCACTGTGTAAACCAGCAGTCAACTGAGTTATAAAGTTAACACTGGTCCTTAGTCGGGAGCAATAATTTAGATCAAATTTCTTGTAACACTCTCAAGGAGAAGCTAAGCTCTTTATCAACAAATAGCCTAGAAATTTTGTAGCAAAACAGTCTTAATTTTAATATAAAATTAAGTGAGTTTTGAAGATATGTGTTCTTTATTTTTCTGCAAGTTTAAACTCTGCATGAACACATTTTACTACAAGAATTAATTTACTTTGTTTATCCATAAACATTCAAGAAAAACTCAAAAACAGTAAAACACATTCACCCCCCCCCCTCTGTGTGTTATTCATTTCCTAACAGTTGTCAATTTGACTTAGTCTTATTAAAGTACAGTCATGTCTTGCACAACAAGATCTACAGATAGAGACATATAATTAGGGGCCATAATTGGTCTCAGATGCACCAAGTGCATCACATCTTTTTTATCTTGACATCTATGTACTATCCAAATTTAAATAATGAATAAAATGAACAGGTTCTGGGATTTCAGAATCTGGCAAGGCCCTTGTTCATAGAGTCTAAAACCTCTAATCAAATTTCTAGTTATAGCCACATGTAAGTGCAAACATAATTTTCTAAAATGTGCTCCTATATCCTACGATGCTATACTTGCCCGGAGAATCCTCAACCAAGTAAATTATTATTCTTCTACTTTATTTTAATGTGCACAAATTAAATAAAAATTACAATAACAGTAATAGGAGTCAAGGAACTTATCATAAAAAGGTTTACCAAATGAGAATATTAAAATTGTGATGCAAGCAGTTCGGAAAAATAAACCAAAAGACAAAATAGATATATTGTGCACTGTAATTTATTTAAAAATAACTTGATACTTTCAATATAAAGAATTCTGCAGATATAGATATAGGGATTAAGTAGTCTCAGATGCATTAAGTGCACCTTATAGTTTATTTATCTTTGTTACCCCTATACTATTTGAATTTAAAATGGTGAATAAGATGCACATAACCATTTAGACAGATTTTATGGTTGCAGAATTTAGCAAGGCCCTTGTTGTTGGAGTTTAAAACCTATAATCGACTCGCTAGTTATATCCCACGGACTATAAAACTACAAGCAAACTTTATAAAAAATACTATAAACCATTTTTTGTGCCCCTATGTCCTATTTTATATACCTAAGAATATTGCAAAAAAAGCATGTGTTCAAATTAAAGTAGAATCCGTAAAATATTAGGCTCAAAATAAAGCATTGCAGGTTCAAGGTTGGTGAATAATATTACAGTTTACATAAGAGATTCCACTAAATAACATATATGCTAGAGTACTTTATTCCCACCGAGAAACAATTTCGGTCAGACTTGAAAAGAGATTCATCGACTTTTTATGTACTCGTAAGTACTACATTGTAACACTGGAACATAATTATTTCAATTAGAAAAACCAAACAGAACATACTTGGTGTAAATGCTGAATATACTTGGTGTAAATGCTGGTAGATTAGCATGAAATTATGGGTATACCGCTACTTTTCCTAAAATATTACATCACCAGCAACTCAAAATTGCCTTTAATAGTTGGTGACCTTAAAAACGAAACCAATCTAAACATAATTGGTGTAACAGCTTTATCTCATAAAGGTAAAATGTAATAACCCCAATTTTTGGAATTTTGAAACACAGATGAATAGTAACTTTTGCTGATGATGCTGATTAAGAAAATTATCAGACCACGCTATATAGGAGTACTGTTATAGAAATTCTAAGATCGTATTAGTATTCCATAAAGTAAATAACTGTATGTAAAGATCGTCAGAATCCAAATTCGAACACTTTGATTTTTTCCGAAAATCTACCAGATATCGAAAGAATTGAATATAAGGTAACATGATTAAAAAGATTTAATTCAAGGATTATAAGAGAGGATCATAAAAGGAATATAAAATATTGAGAAAGGTTTAGGGTAACCCAAGTAATAAGATCCCGGGTATGATCCCTCAAACAATAAACGAGAACGAAATTTAAGTGAACCGTATAACAGATCAGCGGTCATTAGCCAAGTAATTAGGAGTTAATCAAAGAGGTTAATGGACGATGATGTCATCACACCAACAAGAGGAAGACAAGTGTAAAAAGATGACATAAGCATGACCAAAAAGGGAAGGAAATGTTGGTTGATTATAAACCACACAAAATTTACCATGGTTAAAAGGTTAATTAATCAAAATAAAAACAAAACAACCAATCCAAGGCAAAATAAATCACAAAACACAAATTAGAAGTTGACTTTTGCTTTCCAAGAACAAAAGCTCTCGGCCAAAACCAGAGCAGCAACTTCAAACTACTATATCTCCTTCAATACTCACTCAAATAGTATGTTCTATAGCTCTTAGGAAAGGTATTAAGATGACCTACAACTCTTGTTCACAAGTCTCGTCCAAATAATCATGGTAAGACCCTCGTTTTGACAGTTCTTTAAATCTGACTTTTAGAAACTTCAAAACCTAACTTTGCGTTCTTGATTTCTTTGGAAAGATCAAGCTTGTACGAGGTTAGATTAAGGCTCCCTAAGGTTTCCTAGCAACTTAACACCTACCAAGGAAGGTATCAACTTCAAACCCTATCTTTGATTTTATGATTCCATTAAGTTTTATTGAAGCATTGTTAGTATTAAGGCTTGATCTTTGATTATAAGTAGTTTTGGTGGATTTGTATTGGTTTTGAATATTGAGTCTTTGATTGGTTGGATAAATTGGTAAAATTTGGAGTTGGGGACTGAGTTTGTAGTATGATGGTTGAATATTATTGTATTGGTGGTTGTCAGTGAATTGATGATAATTTAGAGTGTTATTTAAATTGGAAATCGCGTAAACATAAACGTCATAATGCCCGATTTTCCTTAACTGTTCTGTTCTTAACAACAGGACCCGTGAAGTCACTGTTAGGTTTTGACCATTGCCATGATTAGATAGTTCATGTTACGAGCTTCGTTTTGATATATGGTTCGCTTGAATCCGATGTACGGTTTAAGAGAAACGACCATTTTAAGTAACGGTGTTTCGCGACCTAACCATTACCCCTCGCCTTACTTTGAAACCTTGGTTAAGGTCCTTAATGACTAATTGGAGTATGAATCAATTATGTAAACTGGATTAGGCAGTTGGTAGGGTACTTGCAAAAGAATCGCCTTAAAATTCTTAATGGTTAATTTATTAAAAATGGTGGAGCCAAGGGTACTCGAACGACTTATGTGATTCGTTAATCGTAGAAGTGACCATAAGCGAACTTTAAGGTTCAATTGGTTAAAGTCTAGTTTCTTAAGCGACCGGGGTTTAATTCTGACTTATGTTATTGTTCATAGGTTATCGGACCCACTCTAAGCTTAAGTCTATCCGGGAACACTCAGGCAAGTTTTCTACCCGTTATACTGTTGTTGTGATGTATATATGTATATGCATTATCTTGTGATAAGTGCATGATTGTTATTAGCAAATCTTGCGATATATTGGAGCATGCTGATATGGTATATATGCATGTCTGTTTCGTAATCTTGATATCTAATTGTTGATTCAATTGCTTATAAGTTGCATAATACCTATGCTAGAGATAAGCAGTAGTTGCGTATACCCTTAGTATAGGGGACCCAAGGGTGAACATTTTCTAAAACCGGGAGTCGATGTTCCCGACTATAATATATATATATATATATATATATATATATATATTGATATAGTTTTCAAAACTATTAATCGAATAAGGCTTTTTTGATAACTTTATTTTATTTAATGAATATTATTTTGAATATTCATTCGAGGACTTATGACTCCGCTTACTTTATTTAATGAATATTATTTTGAATATTCATCTGAGGACTTAAGACTCCGTTTATTTTATTTAATGAATATTATTTTGAATATTCATTCGAGGAATTATGACTCCACTTACTTTATTTAATGAATATTATTTTAAATATTCATTCGAGAACTTAAGACTCTGTTTATTTTATTTAATGAATATTATTTTGAATATTCATTTGAGGACTTATGACTCCGCTTATTTACTAAATAATATTCTTTATTTTATTAAAGAATAATGTTTCGATAATCAAACTTATTTTCGATTATTCAAATAAAGATTATACTTTCGTATAAGTATATCTTGGGTTATTTAATATCCATTTCAAGTATGAGTTTTAAAACTTCTACTTCAATTATTTTGATAAAGATTATTCTTCATGGGAATATTATTTAAATAATAATATTCAGATATTTTCTAATATATTGGGACTGATTTATTTTATTAAATCAGCATTACTCCAAACATTCTTAAAAATGTTTTCGAGTCTTCAAAATGATTTTAAAAGTAAGAGCGGATCCCAAAACTCGTTTTTAGATTTAAGATCTTCCTTTCGAAGGAGACTTGAATATTCGCTCAAAAAAAAATCTTAGGGATCCGGCTATGTGGTGTATTTTATATTCGCAACGAGGTTGCTGTTTTGAGAAAATAATTTGATTACTTGCCCAACGTTCGGGAAGTAAGTCCATCTAATTGAGTCGGCATAAGCGACAGGCCGGGGTACGGTCTATGAAGGTGTAAGAGGCTGGGTGACAGTCCATCCATGCATGAGTGGCCGGGTAACGGTCTAGCGTGAGGTCCGAATGCGGCCAGGGTGATGACCGGCGAGGAATTCATCCATCTACAGTAGAAAAGGTTACTTATTGGTATCTTTGTCTGATCAGCAAGATATCGGGTTTATGCCAAAATTCTTTTCTTTCCAAATTCATTGGATATTACAACTCTGTTCATACTTTACATGACAGAGATTTTCAGGAAATGTATGAGAGATATATATGGATATATATATATATAGGGACTTAATGAAGTATCTCGTAACTTCATTTCTTTTGAATGATATTTCAAAGATTGAATCTATTCAAATCTTACCTTGTAGTCTCATCTATGTGATGAACTTTTGAAACTGATTATAACTTGAACGGTGGTAGTTCAAGTAGTATTTGAAAAAGATATAAATATATTGGAGTATCTTGCAACTTCATCTTTTCAACTTATATCTAGTTAATGATTATCTTATGCATGACAAAGATTTTCAGAAAAATGTTGAGACAAGGTTAGATATATGAGATCACCTTGCAACGATATTTTTATACAAGTTATAAACTGGAACTCTATGTATATTATGCATGGAAGAGGATTCTAAGATTTTGAAAAGTATATATACTTATATACTGAATATTTTGCGACTTGGTCGCGTTAAGATATCAAACTTGATTCATTTCTTCTTGACCAAGACTTTCATGAGTACTATGAGAATGCTCATATATTGTTAATTATTATACATATTATTTCGGTGGGCGTGTTGCTCACCCTTACTTTCTTCTTTCTTCACACAACAACAGATAGATAAGATGAACAGGATCAAGCTCCCAATTCGCGAGCGAATAGGAAACGTTCCGCAGTTTCCTGTAGGCGTTGATGCCGTTGTAGCTGAGGTAGGATCTACCAATAGGCTAGGCTTTCAACTTTTGATGTACCAGACTTATGTATATTTATGAATTGTAATAATGGCAAGGAAAATGTAAATTTATTCAGAAACCCTTTTAAGGTGTAATGGCAAATAATTGTGGAATAAAATGACTCGTGTTATTTTTGGATATTCATCTCTGAGACTATAACTTGTGGTGTGTGTGTTTATTGTGGGGTCACAGTACGGAGTAGTTGATTGTTTATTAAGATTGGGTGTTATTAAGGGAAATGGAACTCGTGACAACCCGGATCCCCGACCCCGGATTTGGGGGTGTTACAGGAATGGTATCAGAGCTAAGCGTTATAAACCTCAGAGATGATGTGACGTTAAAATAATAAGTTCACTAAGATAATAAGGACTCTTGCGAAGTTCATAGTCGGACTACCTAACGTAGTACTGACAGTTAAAACCCTTATGGGAACCCTTATAAATATCGTGATAGAAGCGTAGTTCATTATCGTATATGGTAGCGGGACTCCGAACCCTGAGGTTGAGGAGCAACAGCGCGATGATGTTTTATTACTAATTGGAGATCGGATTGTGGATCCGATAGAGCTTCCTAACGCATGACCGGATGATGTTCATATTGAGGATGTAGCGGTTGAGGATGTTATCCTAGAAGGGATTGTTGCTGAGGAGGATCCCGTGGAGGATCCTGACAAGAATGAATAAAGGACCACTGAGGAATTGATGAGCATGGTTAGGGAAACTACCAGAGATAGGATTGGCCGGTCACTACCGGAGGTTCGTTCAAGTTTGTAAAGATATTAGCCCCTTTAACGCGGCTTACTCGTAAGACTGGGAAGTTTGAATGGACAGAGAAATGCGAGAAAAGCTTTTAAGAACTAAAGCAAAGGTTGGTGACGGCTCCTATGTTGGCATTGCCGGATGGAAAAAGGAGATTTTGTGAATTGTATTGACACTTCGCATAAGGAATTAGGGTGCTCTTATACAGCACAACAAGGTAATCGCGTATGCGTCAAGACAATTAAGAGAATATAAAATTCGATATCCCCACCCATGAGTTTGGGCTCGTGGTAATAGTTTTGCCCTAAAGATTGGAGGCACTACTTGTATGGAGAGAAGTGCGAGATTTACACAAGACATAAGTGCTCTAGTGCATTTTCACGCAGAAAGAGCTCAACATGCGCCAGAAGAGGTGGTTAGAGCTAATCAAGAATTATGATTGGGAGATTCTTTATCATTCGGGGAAAGCCAATGTGGTGGCTAATGCCCTTAGTAAAAAGGAGAGACTCAAGATGATAATGTCTTTGGGAGAGTTTATAAGAGATTTTGAGAAAATGGAAATAGAAGTAAAGGTAACCGGAGCTGATACCGAAAAGCTGTATACAACCCGAATTATTGGAAAAGAACATATTATTCCAGAAAAAGTGATGAATGAAGGCAGAGAGCCAACAAATAGATACGAGATTAATACCGAGAAAGATGATAAGGGAATAATGAGGTATTCCTACAGAATTTGGGTTTCAAATGTTCAAGAGCTTAAAGATGAGATCTTAGATGAAAGCTAGTTTGAGGAATAAGATTTATAGCAAACCCTGAACGTGATAGTCAGGGAGGTCGCCATCAAGATAGAAGGAACCCATAACATAATGAAGTGGAAAATAAGGATTTAAAACATGTAGGATGACCCCAATTATGGGGAGGAGGAGGGAACGTTCAGACTAAGGAAACAGAAGTCGAGTAAGGAAAGGAGACCCGAGACGGTACTCCTATACGATAATTTATGGACCTTTCTAGACATATCTTAGACTATTATCCCCAACCACCACCCTGAGGAAACAGTGCGGTGGGAAATTCTTTCAGGACCTTTAAGTCGCTAAGCTCTCAGAGTTCCAAGGAACAGGTTGACCCAGTCGAGGCAAGAGCCTGGCTAAAGGAAATATAGGAATTATTTGAGATTCTAAATTATGGACGAATCACAAAAGACTGTTTTTGTCACTTACCTTCCTAAGAGAGAGGCCACCCGCTGGTGAAAGACCAAGAAAGGCACGGAGCCAGAGGTTATGATAAACTGATTAAAGTTCAGTCAATTGTTTTCGAAAAAGTAATTCCCAATATTATGCAGATACTTTAAAGCTTTAGAGCCAGAACAAAGGCGGACGAGTATGATGAATTATGAAGCTAAGTTATAAAAGTTGTCAAGATTCGTTCTGATGACAATAATCCCTGAACGACGTGATGTTTGAAGTCAATGAGTAGTGGGTTCATGAAATGATTGTAATAGAAAAGAAAATAAAAAGAAACTGAAGTGGAAAGGAATATAAAGGCAATAGAGTTGGAGGAATGATAAGGGAGTTAGATATGAGGAAACCCTAAAGACTCGTAGCAATAGAAATAGAAAAGTATGTAATCGTCAGGATGAGAGTGATTTACCATGAGTTAAAGCTGATGGATGAAGGCATGAAAGACACATATATTTTATACCTTTAAGTTGGGTGGATTCGAGGAAACCTTGAGATAGTCCGAAGGATAAACAAGGAGACGCGAATAGACTGAGGAGGCAAGAAAGTAAGAAATTAGGAAAATTGGATGAAGGAAGTGACCTTCAAGAAAGTGAAGTGTAAGACCAGGGGCATGATACCCAGAAAGGGAGACGCCAGGTATGAAAGATATCCCAACATTGAGATGACTGTTGAGATAAACAACAAAAGTAAATAAAGATTTATTAAGAAGAAGTTCACGTTGAACACGACCAATATCTTCTAGAACATCCCTGTTATCATTACCAAATCAGGCAAGAAAAGTGGATAACCATTGTTATCTTTTGGAGGCCATATGGATTGAACTTATTTTGAATAAGGATGCTATCGTGAAATTGGTATAGACTATCGAGGTGGGAATGATTGAATAAGATAATCTATCAAGGATATATGACTTGATTTATCCATGGAAGGATGCAAGTACCTTTTTAAAGGTGGAATTAAGGATATAACTTTGATAACTTGAGATGAACCCTAGGGGAATGCATAAAGGTTGGCATTTCACCCTTAATAGGGACATTATGAGTTTGGGTAGTATGGAATGAAGGACTAAAGTAACAACAACCTTTAAAGATCAGTAGAGAAATTTTTCAGAAGTAAATAGACAATGGTTCTAGTATTAGTAAATGGTATTTTGATATGCCCTGTATCTAGGGAATACAGGAGGAACGATTCAAGGATAACCTTAGAGGTTTTATAAGGAGAAAGGTATTATTCGAAGTTCTCAAGAATAGAAATTTGATAAAGGAAAAATGGCGTAATTATAATAATGCCAGGTGGGCACGTGTTAAACCATAAGAAGTATAGATCGACCCAATGAAGGTCGAGATTGGTGAAAACGAGAAGGACCCAAGATAAGAGACGTCCTAAGTATGATCGAGAGTCAGTCGTGACAAAGTTCACATCTAAAGACTAAGGCAATGACTTATGGAAAAATGGTGATTTTTTTTTCTTTTCTCACCAGGACTTAAGAAAAGCATTTTCACATAAGCAGTGATTGAAATGAGGTAGAAAATTTAGTTGGAGGTGGTTAAAATGACATTGATTGTAAGGAAATTTTACTATCAGGAAAGGCCAAAGAGGTGGCCGACACTTTAAATATAAGAGGATAATTATAGGCGCTCGTGCCAGAGGAAACAGTGATGATGGTTGAAGCCGTGAAGGTTGTATTATGGTTTGGAAGATTGACATTCCTTCTGATGACTTTGCAATACCCAACCGTAATAGTAGTTTGGTAAAGGTTTAATTCGTGTAATCGCCATGAGCGGGCTATCTATCTTAGAAGGTACTATCTTGAGATAAGTCAGGACCATGTTACGAAATGACTAAATGAACCTTTGAGATGCATGTCTCCCAATAAAAGACATATGGTTAATAATGGTATTAACCTGCTATCATTGCTTTGATTGAAACTATTCTCCAGTTTTATCTGCTTCATGTCATGAAAGTACGTCAGGAGCTGGAGTGTTCTTCATGAATTATGAATGGTGATTATGTTAACTCCTTAGAAGAATTCGATAAGACAGGTATGGACTCCGTATGGTTAGCTATTAAGATTCCAAGGAAAAAGAATGACTACCGTAGGTCCGTGGTGGACTATAGTAATGCATCAACGATTCTTTGAATAATGAGCCGATTACAACCGCGAGAGTTGTATGGTAATGAATGTTGAGATTAAGTACCACTAATTGAGTCGTGGTGGTGTATAAGTTATCATTGATAGGCTAATTAAGTCGATTATCTACCTATTGAATACTTATTCCTTCTTATCAATAGAGAGTCGTATTACTATACGAGGAAGGTTGCGGTGCAAGCATAGAATTCTAATAACGATGATGTCTAGAATGAAATCCCAGATTCGATTTTGATGTCGAGGGAGTTTCAAAGGTGATTGTGTATAAGCTCGTACAAGAGCATGGGTCCATAGAATGATGGACGGGATAGCAAAATATTTAGGCATGTGAAATGCGATGCTATAATACTTGATGTTGATATATATACGTATATGTTTTGTTCTCCTATGACAAACCTCTATAGTTCAGAGGTAGATTCCAAGCCAGATATTTTATGGCAGTATTTTTATATATATACGATTCTCTTCAATTCGTTCTTTTCTCTCCTTTTTATTTCATGTAAGCTGAGAAGAACAACCCTTCCAGAAGGGGAGATATTGCCGAATGACTATCTATCTATGTGATAGAAGCCTAGTAGGATACCACATGTTGTTTAATTGCTTGTCAAGTACTAAAGGCTGGCCACCTTCTGTACTAACAATGCGATATAACAAGTGTTCATGATCATAGTGATCTCTCAATAAATTATTTTACTTCTATACGATGGATCAAGCTTTCAAAGATAGAAGCAGCTAGGAAGGAGTAGTATCAGTGCGGTGGTATTCCGAATCTAACGCGTTCGTGATACTAAGGTTGACGCAATTATTAAAAGGTTATAGAATGCTAACGAGCAAAAGTGTAACCAGTACAGTATTATGTACGGAAGATAGTAATGACTACGAACTGGAAAAGAATGGGTATTGAGAAGCAAAAGCTAAAATGCTAGAAGCTATGATGAGAGTCTGTGCAATAGACTTGAGAGAAATTGGAACGATCACTTAACACGGATTGAGTTTTCTTACGATAATAGATCATATGTCAGTATTGAGATATCGCCTTATAAGATCCTTGAGGGAAGACAATTTCGATCTCCCTTATGTTAGGATGAAGTTGTAGAGCGCAAGATGCTCGGACCCGCAGTAGTCCAAAGGACCAAGGATATAATAGATCTAATCAGAGGACGGCTGGTAATAGCCCAAGATGGATATAAGAAGTATATTGATTTGAAACGAAATGAAAAAGAGTAGGAAATAGGGGACCTAGTGCTGTTATAGGTATTCCCTTGGAAAGGAGGGATGTGGTCTGGAAAGAAAGGAAAGCTAGGCCCACGAATTGTTGGACCCTTGGACATATTAAGTCATATTGGGAAGTTAACATATGAGCGCATAGGCATGCAACCAAACATAACCTATATGGAGCAACCGGGAAAGGTTATAGATTGAAAAGGAACAAGTGCTTAGGAGAAGGGTTATCAAACTAGTCAGAGTTTGATGGTAGAACCACAATGTGGGAAAATTGACTTGAGAGTTAGAAAGTGCAATGCTAAGAAAGTATCCCTATTCATTTTTATCTGATTCCAGGACGAAATCTTTTTAAGGAGGGGAGACTGTAATAACCCCAATTTTTGGAATTTTGAAACACAGATGAATAGTAACTTTTGCTGATGATGCTGATTAAGGAAAATTATCAGACCACGCTATATAGGAGTACTGTTATGGAAATTCTAAGATCGTATTAGTATTCCATAAAGTAAATAAGTGTATGTAAAGATCGTCAGAATCCAAATTCGAACACTTTGATTTTTCCCGAAAATCCACCAGATACCGAAAGAATTGAGTATAAGGTAACATGATTAAAAGGATTTAATTCAAGGATTATAAGAAAGGATCATAAAAGAAATATAAAATATTGAGAAAGATTTAGGGTAACCCAAGTAATAAGATCCCGGATATGATCCCTCAAACAATAAACGAGAACGAAAGTTAAGCGAACCGTATAACAGATCAGCGATCATTAGCCAAGTAATTAGGGGTTAATCAAAGAGTTAATGGACGATAATGTCATCACACTAACAAGAGGAAGACAAGTGTAACAAGATGACATAGGCAGATGACATAAGCATGACCAAAAAGGGAAGGAAGTGTTGGTTGATTATAAACCACACAAAATTTACCATGGTTAAAAGGTTAATTAATCAAAACAAAAACAAAACAACCAATCCAAGGCAAAACAAATCACAAAACACAAGTTAGAAGTTGACTTTTGCTTTCCAAGAACAAAAGCTCTCGGCCAAAACCAGAGCAGCAACTTCAAACTACCATATCTCCTTCAATACTCACTCAAATAGTATGTTCTATAGCTCTTTGGAAAGGTATTGAGATGGCCTACAACTCTTGTTCACAAGTCTCGTCCAAATAAGTAAGGTAAGACCCTCTTTTTGACAGTTCTTTCAATCTGACTTTTAGAAAGTTCAAAACCTAACTTTGTGTTCTTGATTTCTTTGGAAAGATCAAGCTTGTACGAGGTTAGATTAAGGATCCCTAAGGCTTCCTAGCAACTTAACACCTACCAAGGAAGGTATCAACTTCAAACCCTAGCTTTGATTTTATGATTCCATTAAGTTTTATTGAAGCATTGTTAGTATTAAGGCTTGATCTTTGATTATAAGTAGTTTTGGTGGATTTGTATTGGTTTTGAATATTGAGTCTTTGATTGGTTGGATAAATTGGTAAAATTTGGAGTTGGGGACTGAGTTTGTAGTATGATGGTTGAATATTGTTGTTTTGGTGGTTGTGAGTGAATTGATGATAATTTAGAGTGTTAATTAAATTGGAAATCACGTAAACATAAACGTCATAATGTCCGATTTTCCTTAATTGTTCTGTTCTTAACATCAGGACCCATGAACTCACACCATTATTAGATAGTTCATGTTACGAGCTTCGTTTTGATATGTGTTTCGCTTGAATCCGATATACGGTTTAGGAGAAACGACCGTTTTAAGTAACGGCGTTTCGCGACTTAACCATTATCCCTTGCCTTACTTTGAAACCTTGGTTAAGGTCCTTAAATGACTAATTGGATTATGAATCAATTATGTAAACTGGATTAGGCAGTTGGTAGGGTACTCGTAAAAGAATCGCCTTAAAATTTTTAATGGTTAATTTATTAAAAATGGTGGAGCCAAGGGTACTCGAATGACTTATGTGATTCGTTAAGCGTAGAAGTGACCATAAGCGAACGTTAAGGTTCAATTGGTTAAAGTCTAGTTTCTTAAGCGACCGGGGTTTGATTCCGACTTATGTTATTGTTCATAGGTTATCGGACTCACTTTAAGCTTAAGTCTATCCGGGAACACTCAGGCAAGTTTTCTACCCGTTATACTGTTGTTGTGATGTATATATGTATATGCATTATCTTGTGATAAGTGCATGATTGTTATTAGCAAATCTTGCGATATATTGGAGCATGCTGATATGGTATATATGCATGTCTGTTTCGTAATCTTGATATCTAATTGTTGATTCAATTGCTTATAAGTTGCATAATACTTATGCTAGAGATAAGCAGTAGTTGCGTATACCCTTAGTATAGGGGACCCAAAGGTGAAATTTTCTAAAACCGGCAGTCAATGTTCCCGAGTATAATATATATATATATATATATATTAATATAGTTTTCAAAACTATTAATCGAATAAGGCTTTTTCGATAACTTTATTTTATTTAATGAACATTATTTTGAATATTCATTCGAGGACTTATGACTCCGCTTAATTTATTTAATGAATATTATTTTGAATATTCATCTGAGGACTTAAGATTCCATTTATTTTATTTAATTAATATTATTTTGAATATTCATTCGAGGACTTATGACTCCGCTTACTTTATTTAATTAATATTATTTTGAATATTCATTCGAGGACTTAAGACTCCGTTTATTTTATTTAATGAATATTATTTTGAATATTCATTTGAGGACTTATGACTCCGCTTATTTACTAAATAATATTCTTTATTTTATTAAAGAATAATGTTTCGATAATCAAACTTATTTTCGATTATTCAAATAAAGATTATACTTTCGTATAAGTATATCTTGGGTTATTTAATATCCATTTCAAGTATGAGTTTTAAAACTTCTACTTCAATTATTTTGATAAAGATTATTCTTCATGGGAATATTATTTAAATAATAATATTCAGATATTTTCTAATATATCGGGACTGATTTATTTCATTAAATCAGCATTACTCCAAACATTCTTAAAAATGTTTTCGAGTCTTCAAAATGATTTTAAAAGTTAGAGCGGATCCCAAAACTCGTTTTTAGATTTAAGATCTTCCTTTCGAAGGAGACTTGAATATTCGCTCAAAAAAAATCTTAGGGATCCGGCTCTGTGGTGTATTTTATATTCGCAACGAGGTTGTTGTTTTGAGAAAATAATTTGATTACTTGCCCAACGTTCGGGAAGTAAGTCCATCTAATTGAGTCGGCATAAGCGACAGGCCGGGGTACGGTCTATGAAGGTGTAAGAGGCTGGGTGACAGTCCATCCACACGTGAGTGGCCGGGTAACGGTCTAGCGCGAGGTCCGAATGCGGCCAGGGTGATGACCGGCGAGGAATTCATCCATCTACAGTAGAAAAGGTTACTTATTGGTATCTTTGCCTGATCAGCAAGATATCGGGTTTATGCCAAAATTCTTTTCTTTCCAAATTCATTGGATATTACAACTCTGTTCATAATTTACTGATAGAGGTTTTCAGGAAATGTATGAGAGATATATATGGATATATATATATATATATATCGGGACTTAATGAAGTATCTCGTAACTTCATTTCTTTTGAATGATATTTCAAAGATTGAATCTATTCAAATCTTACCTTGTAGTCTCATCTATGTGATGAACTTTTGAAACTGATTATAACTTGAACGGTGGTAGTTCAAGTAGTATTTGGAAAAGATATAAGTATATTGGAGTATCTTGCAACTTCATCTTTTCAACTTATATCTAGTTAATGATTATCTTATGCATGACAAAGATTTTCAAAAAAAACGTTGAGACAAGGTTAGATATATGAGATCACCTTGCAACGATATTTTTATACAAGTTATTAATTGGAACTCTATGTATATTATGCATGGAAGAGGATTCTAAGATTTTGAAAAGTATATATACTTATATACTGAATATTTTGCGACTTGGTCGCGTTAAGATATCAAACTTGGTTCATTTCTTCTTGACCAAGACTTTCATGAGTACTATGAGAATGCTCATATATTGTTAATTATTATACATATTATTTCGGTGGGCGTGTTGCTCACCCTTGCTTTCTTCTTTCATCACACAACAACAGATAGAAAAGATGAACAGGATCAAGCTCCCAATTCGCGAGCGAATAGGAAACGTTCCGCAGTTTCCTGTAGGCGTTGATGCCGTTGTAGCTAAGGTAGGATCTACCAATAGGCTAGGCTTTCAACTTTTGATGTACCAAACTTATGTATATTTATGAATTGTAATAATGGCAAGGAAAATGTAAATTTATTCAGAAACCCTTTTAAGGTGTAATGGCAAATAATTGTGGAATAAAATGATTCGTGTTATTTTTGGATATTCATCTCTGAGACTATAACTTGTGGTGTGTGTGTTTATTGTTGGGTCACAGTATGGAGTAGTTGATTGTTTATTAAGATTGGGTGTTATTAAGGGAAATGGAACTCGTGACAACCCGGATCCCCGACCCCGAATTTGGGGGTGTTACATAAAATGTATATATTAAATTTTATGTAGACACTCCTAAAGTAGTGAGCTCAATCATAAGACTTTAACCAAGAAAAGTTTCAAACAGGAACATTCATGTCAAGGGAATTGTTAACCAATATAGCGAACTCAAGAAAGAAAGTGTTCTCAAGGATTCAGCAAAAGACCGTATTCCTAATTTTCATTAGATCAAATTCATTAGCATTTTTTGAGTAATTTATTACTATTTTTAAGAAATTAAGAAGATTAACAGTTGAAATTGTTAATGATTAGTTGTAGTATGACTATCTCAAAATGGAAGACCGTCGTTGATTAGTATGTCCAATGTAATGTAAATTTAAGGGAGTCACATGTAATTTTGTGATCAAACAATGAAGTGAAAATTAGTTTATATTAAACCCATAAGTGAACTAACTACTATGATTCATATATAAACAAAAGATATACACAAACAAAAGAGAGGGATCAAAAGAAATGAGAACCAAGTACTGGAGCAAGAATTGAAAGAGCAATAGATATGTACCTGATGTTAAAAGGTCAGAGTAAGGCCGCATGTACAGAAACTATAACCGAGTACTGGAGCAAGAATGGAAAGAGCAATAGATATTTACATGTTGTTAAGGCTGCATTTATAAAAACTATTGTACCTACGCCAAATGAACTTTATTGGCTTTATTAATCTTCATCAAACGTAATTTGTTATATTTTTTTATAATTTATGAGTGAACAGAGGATAGCATGAAACTATATATATATCTCGTTAAATCAAGTGAATAGCTCAATTATAACCAATATCGCAACAAAAGCTCAAAATAACTTAAAATTGCAACTTAACTTAAGAACCGTAGAATGATATACAAAATAACCCAGTTAATAGGTAATTATTCATCACAAACATAGACAAATAAATAAAGTTTGAGTAATTGATATACAAGCTACCACTATGAAGTGTTCAAATTTTTGAATCCTGGACAAAAAAAGAGATAGGATCTCTTATCTGAAGCAAAATACAATACATAGCATTATCGCACATCTTATATTTAAAAGACTTTTTATATAATATATTTAAAATTAACTAAATTTAGGATATAACCTAAGATAACACAAAGTGACACCTCTGAAAAATTTTAATTCACAGTCCACACTGGTAAGACCTAGAATTTCGTTCTCCAAGGTCCAAAGCATAATATCAGCTCCCTCAATAGTCAACACTAAGAGAAAACAATCAAAATTGAATAAATTTTCATCCATAATATTCAACATATAAACCTCAAGACAGAATCACTAATAACTACTTTTACAATCATGTTCACATGATTTTAGCATTAATTTAATTCATCAAGATTCTCAGCCCTCTCAGTATTATAACGCATGAAACATTACAATGACATTCTTCGAAACTCATTTATTTACGTATCTTTATTCATTTTCACCTTATTTTATGATCAATATATAAATGCCCCAACCCCCTAAGACCTCTCTGTTCATCCAACCCACACAAAGTCTCTAGCTTATGTATTAATTTGTCACAAATCATTATTTTTAATAACATTATTATGAATACAACACATGTCACATACTAAAAAATTCCAAACTTTAGCCAAACTCATTAATTAAATAAAAAATTATCATAAACACACACTTAGGTTAAACTATAAACTGAGAATTTATTTCCCCATCTTAATCTATAGCATAAATACCATTATAAAATAAGAACTTATCATGAATCAGAACCAAACACCTAGGATTTTAGTAACAACGATACATATTTATCTATCACACACCGAAAAGTACAACTTAATTTATAGCAAAATAAATGACATGGAATGGCTTGATAAAATGTTAAAACTTTAATTGAAACTATAAATTGAGTTGATTAGCATGTATAATAACCAAATAGATAAATATCTCGGCTTGCAAGTGTACCTCAAGTGGATTAAATATGATTGAATTTGGTGGGATGATTGTGTCGAATTTGCGATGCTAGTTGCTTAAAGAAGTGCAGGATTCTGATCGCACAAAGTCTCGAGCGATGGAGTCGAGGTCGAGAGAGAAATTTGTAATTGAATTGAAGACTCTGCATGAAAGTTTGCTAGGATATTAGAGTTGTATTGTTTATGTGTCTCTCGTAATATTATTTTAATTTATTTATTTTTAAAGAGGAATAACCAAATTAACCAAAATATGGTATACCAAATTATACCCATTAATAGAGTATAAATTTAAAAAATCCGTTATACAACATTTCCAGTCATGTTTGTAACTCGATTTTGGAAAAAACTTGTGAAAATTTGTTCTACAACTTTGCAATCATATTTGCAACCTAAATGTAACATAGAGTAATTGCAGAATTCAAACAAAATGTTTAAAACCATATTTACAAATATTTTGTGAACAAAACAGTACATGTGCAAATATTTTCAGAAATTAGAAAAATCACAAATAATTTTTTTTAAAATAGTACTTTTGGTAAATTCACAGTTACTATTACAACATTTATGTAACCTTAGCAGGATAATAAAGTAAAATAAATATATATAACATTATAATATCAAAATAAATAAACAATTTTTAAAACCATTTACATAATAAGCAAACTACAAGTATTTCAAATAAGTCATCACCTAAAAAAGTTAATATAACTAAACATGAAAGGTACATTCAATAATCTATACTATATTATAATAGACGAAACATTAAAAGTTTGATAGTCTGCCGGTCGGTACTCGATAAAATTACTTAACTGCCCTTATTAATATAATATGATATTAATATTAAAATTGATGTTAACTTACTTTATTAATTTGATTGATGTTAAAACATATACAACATTACGTGTATAAATTAGTAATGGAGTCAAATACTAATGGTCACCATATTTAAGTACAATTCTGTTTCTATCACAAACGTCTACCTAAATTATGTGTCCCAAAAGGTTTTTATAATCTTCGAACAAGTAATCCACGCGGACTCTCAAACAAAATAATCACTGAGCTACGCACCCATTGTTTCAAACTTTTTTACTTGGTTATATATCTATACATACTATTATATTAAAAACGAAAAAAAAAATTGGTTGGTAGTCGGTCTAATCATTGTAATTATAGTAATATTCAAAATAAAACACTCTCATAAATAGATTACTATTCATAATATAAAATATATAAATACAAATAGAATTGTAATATGTCTAATGATTTTGATTTAAACAAAATAATATATATTATTAAATAAAATTATATTGTTGATCTAATCCAAAATCAAAGATAAAAATAAATTACGTACAATTAGTTGTATTTGCAGCCTCGGATTAAACTAAAATAATAAAAACTGATAAAAATTTGAAAACAAATTTGTTTGGTCGATATGGTGTCATCAGGCTAAAATAAAAAAATAAACGAACTAAAACAAAATAAATTGAAAGCAAATTCGTTTGGCAGAGATAATACCATTAGACTAAAATAAAATTATACATATTATCAATTCGGTCTAAAACATAATAGTATTCATTCAGGGTTAAAATAAAATTAAACAAAAAACTAAATATGAATTTGGTTGACATAACGGTCTGATACTAAAACCAATATTTGTTACCTCGGGGTAAAACAATATAATAATGACTACTGATCTAACTAAAATATATTTTATTAAACCAGGTTACAACGTAATGCATTGGTCGATATAATGTCATCAGAATAAAACAAAATATGTTATCTATTCGGATTAAAACAAAATAATATTTAACCAGAGCTAAAATAAAATTAAAAATAAATTAAATATAATTAGATGGTTGATATAACGGGTCTAAGACTAAAACAAACTAATGTAGGCTAAAACTAAAATTAAATACAAACTAAAGGTAATTTTTATACTATTGATATGTGTTAAAATAAAATTAAAGTCTACCTAATTCGTTTTTAGGTATAATGTAGGTTTAGGATTATGGGATAACTGGGATCCGACCTTAATAGCCGAAATATTAAAAGTTTGATGGTTGATACGTATGCAAAATGTTTGGGTTTATATAATTACGGGTTTTTTCAATTTCTGTAATATCTAAAACTATTTTAATAAAATGAAAATAGAGATGATTTCTTAGTCAGTATAATTGCATCGGTCTAAAATAAATCAATACATGATATTCATCCGGGCTAAAAATATTATGCTATTGATTCATGATAAATAAAAATTAAAATAATAAAATAACTATATAAGCTAAAATAAAATAATATGTACATTTATTCAGGTTAACATAAATTTCTTATTGTAAATACATAAATTTTTCATCATTGATCCGGGTTTAAACAAATCAAATCAAAATAAATTTGAATATAATTAGTTAGATTTGTTTGGTATACATATGTAAAGATAATTCGTTTACCATTTACGTGAGCTAAAATTTATCTTTTACTTAAAAAATAATTATCTTTTGTAAACACGCCTATAAATTTCAACAAACTAAATCTTGCAATTAGTGATATTTATTTAAAAACACAAATTTCACTAATTTTTTTTTATCGTAGGTAACCCGCAGCCGCTACCCTTCGGGTGCGCACTGGGAGCCTGTAAACCACGTGAACCAAGGTAAACCGTATTTAAGCGACAGGCTCTGACTTAGGAGGCATAATCTTAAATTCTCCTCCCGTTGGATTCGAACCTGTGACCAAGAGGATAATTTTCCTCTCTTTAACCAACTGAGCCAACCCTTGCGGACAATTTCACTAAATTATATATATGCATATATAAAATAATTATCAAATCATATTATCAAAAATTTCTAATAAATAAATTTCAGAATTTAAAATTTTTACTATAAATTAAATTCAAAAAATATTTAATATTAAAAATAATCCGTACATCACAATAATTTTAAGTTAGTATAAAATAAATCATAGAGTAATTGGAGTTGGTCAGGTGATAAAAGGCTGAACGATGAAAGTATAAAAGACCCGTTACTAAACTTTCAACTAGTAGCGCCCTATGTTGAAGTAAATATGTGCTTTGAGAATTGCAGCCAAACGATCCAGAAAATTTATAACCGGGATTTAACCCATAAACGCTCTATTCATATGGCTGTCAAACATGGAGTACAGTTTTCCAGGATCAAACATGGAGTCAGGGGAGGAACTAGTGGGACCGAAGGGAGCCCCGGTCCCCGCCAACTGCGGAATAACCCCAAAATTTTAATATAAAATTTTAAAATTTACTATCAAAAATTTTTTTGGTCCCCCTAGATTTAAAAAAAAATTGAAATTGAGGAATGATTATACAAAATTTTATTGATTTTGTTAATTATTTCATTCAAAATAATATTGATTAGATGGAAATCATGGAATTTGTTCATTAATCTTAATAATTAATAAATAAACATATAAGATAAAGATAGTACAATTTGAAACAAAAAAAAAGATGCTTAAAACTAAAGTCTAAAAACAGAACATACTTGTTCAATTGTTCTGCTCCGGTCCCAAAACCCCCAATACACACTATACATACAAGTTACAAAATTACAATCCCTAATATCATCTCTCTTTATCTACTCTACATTTGCATCTAATCCGTAAATATGAGTAACAAAAAAGAGATTACATCCTATTTTCAACCCAAGAAGAAGCAAACAACTACTTGTGAAGATGAAGAACCTTCTGCCGCCTCAATTGAAGTCACTGGAGATGGAGTTGAGCCTCTGATTTTTGGTGGGATTAACAGAAACTCTAAACAAAATCCTCAAAATCCAGAGATTATTAATGAAGGTATTTATTCTGAGAACACTGATGAAATTATTGATTTCAATTCGTTAATACGTGATCCTGGTTTGCGGAAACAAATTGAGATTTATCATCCAAATAAAAAAAGATTTAATTAGGAGAGCATACATTGATCTTGGCCCATATCAACCTGTGCAAATTTATCCCTTCTCTGGTCCAGAAAATCATCCCCGTCGATTTCAAAAGAGTTGGTTTGATAAATTTTTTTGGTTAGAGTACTCCCCAGAAAAAGATGCACCATATTGTTTTTATTGTTTTCTTTTTGCTAAAAAACCATTAGGAAGGTGTGGCTCGAATACTTTTACTGTCAAGGGGTTTAACAGTTGGAGGAAAGTAAACAATGGAAAAGATTGTGCTTTTAGATGTCATGTTGGGAAAGGAGATGGTTCTAATTCAGCTCATAATTTTGCGGCTAAATGTTATTATAATCTTAAAAATCAGCCTTGTCACTTGGAGAAGATGGTGGAGAAATAAAGTGCAGAAGAGATCAAACGAAATCGAATGTGTCTTAAAACATCGATAGATGCAATCAAATGGTTGACATTCCAAGCTTGTGCATTCAGAGGACATGATGAAAGCTGCAACTCGAAGAATCAGGGTAATTTTCTTGAGATGTTAAAACTTTTGGCTTCTTACAATCCTCAAGTAGAAGAAATAATTTTAGATAAAGCCCCCAAAAATGCCAAATACACTTCACCAAAAATTCAAAAAGAACTTTTACATGTTTTTGCTAGGAAAGTGCAAGATTTAATTTGTGATGAGATTGATGATGCAAAATATTGTTTGATTGTGGATGAATCTAGAGATATTTCTAAAAGGGAGCAAATGGCTATTGTGGTTAGGTTCGTTGATAAAAGCGGCTTTGTGAGGGAGCGTTTCTTGGATTTAGTCCATGTTAAAGATACAACTTCTTTAACTTTAAAGACTGAAATATGTGCTATTTTGTCTCATCATAATCTAAATGTCCAGAACATAAGAGGTCAAGGATATGATGGTGCCAGTAATATGCGTGGTGAGTGGAATGGGCTGCAAGCCTTGTTTCTTAAAGATTGTCCTTATACATATTACATTCATTGTCTAGCACATCAATTATAATTAGCACTTGTGGCTGCAACAAGAGAAGAACCTCAGATTCACACTTTCTTTCAAAATATGGTCTTTATTATCAATGCGGTTACTAGTTATTCTAAGCGGCATGATGAGTTGCAAGCTAATCAAATTGCTGGAATTGAACATTTAAAGGAAATAGAAGAGATTCAAATAGGTAAAGGTCTCAATCAAATTGGAACATTACAATGTCCCGGAGATACTAGATGGAGTTCATATTTCACTGCTATATGTAGTTTGATAAGAATGTATGGTGCTACTCGCTCGATTTTAATTGACGTTGTTGCTCAAGTGACAACTTTTTCTCAACGAGATGATGCTTTAAGTGCTATTAAAATATTAATGTCTTATGAATTTGTATTTATTTTACATGTGGTTAAGGAGATAAAGGCTATTACTGATCAACTTTGTCGAGCATTACAACAAAAGTCTCAATATATTTTAAATGCCATGCATCTGGTTTCTACTACAAAGATGTTGATTCAAAAATTGAGAAGTGATGGTTGGGAGAGTCTCTTAGAAAATGTGAGATCATTTTGTGAACGACATACTATCTTGATTCCAGATATGAATGCTCCCTACTTTGATGTGCTTAAATCTCTTCGTCGACAAGGAAAACAAAAGCAAATGGTGACAATAGAACATCATTACCGAGTAGAAATCTTTACAGCTGCCATAAATCAACAATTACAGGAGCTAAACAATAGATTCGGTGAACAAATGACGGAGCTTCTCATTTTAAGTGCATCACTAAATCCTAGGGATGGTTACAGGTCTTTCAACATAGAGAACATTTGCAAGTTAGCTGAAAAGTTTTATCCAGAAGATTTTTTGGGAGATGAAAAAATCCATCTACAGTGTGAACTACAATATTATGGGTTAGATGTTCCGGTTCATCCAGATTTGAAGAATCTGTCTACTCTTGGTGATTTATGTCATGGATTGGTAACCACAGGGAAAGCTGACATGTATCCATTAGTTGATAGACTATTAAGGCTTGTCTTGACTCTTCCAGCATCTATTGCAACATCTGAACGAGCTTTTTCTGCTATGAAAATTGTGAAAACAAGTCTTCGCAATCGAATGGAAGATGAATTTCTTAGGGATTATTTGATAGTGTATATTGAAAAGGAGATTACGGAGACCATTTCTGCCGAGGAGATCATTGATTCTTTTTATTTGATCAAAGAAAGGCATGCACATCTCAAATAAATCGGTATGTTTTCTACTTTTATTTATTTTGGTCCCCCATGTTAGATTCCTGATTCCGCCCCTGTATGGAGTATAGTTTTCCGGAATGTAATTCGAAGTGAACCAGCTCGACTTTTAATTTTACTCTGTAAAATGGGCTCAACTTAACTCGAACTCGTTATTTGAATTTGAACACATTTTTAGACTCGATAAAAAACTCGAACTCGAGATTAATTATTTTTTATGTTTCTTTAAATTTATATATATACACACACACGTGTGTTTTCTAGTTTATGTCTGATCCAATTATCTAGTAAAGTTAATTTTACAAACTGCTTTGATAATTTTTTATATATTTACGAGCATTATTATATTTTTGTTATATTTGGTAATATAATTAATTTAAAATATTTTGTTATTATATATTTATTTACTCCAACTCGTAGTACTAACTTCCGTATTTGAATTTTAGTTTCTTTGCTTTGTATGCAATTTCTCAAATTATTGTTTTGTACTTAACTATCAAAATCACACTAACTCATTTGAGTTAATTATGTATAGAATATAATACTTACATATTTTTATTGTGATCAATAACTCGTATGATAGATTTTTACATACTTAAAATCAAATATTCTACTAACATTATAAATTATAATAAAAAATTGTAATAAATAAGATCATTAAAGTGATATATATTGAATGTTGTTAGCATTATTAAAATGTATCTGATATCTCAATTATTACTATTAATAATCATTTGACCGGTCAATGGATCAGTTATTCGATTAAGTTCGGTTGATGATTATAAATATAACTTGTAAGTCGTAACCCTTGATTGCACTTACCGACAAATCATCGTATTAGATATAATTTTAAATTCTTATGATTCTTGATTCATGGCATCAATTTTGAATAAGTAAAAAATAAATTTGTCCATGATAAAATGTTACAATTTATTATTATTTTTATCATCGTCAATTATTCAAGATGTTTAGTTCTTAATAAAGATAAAATGTGTTTGTAAAATATGTATGAATAGATAATATTAGAATATTGTTTGGTTGATTGGAAAAGTAGAGTACCAAAAACATTAATTGTATTATTTTGAATTATTTTAAATGAAATAATACTTTTAGGTGTGACTTAAAAATAAAATAATATAATCAAATAAGTTTTGTGAAATCGATGTCAAAACTTGAAAACTCGAAAATAACCCTAATAGCCTTGAAAACTCGGTAAACTAGACAACTCGTTAAAATGTGATAAGTTCGAAAACTCATTAAAAAAACTCGAAAACTCAAAAACTCGATAAGCCCGAAAACTCACGAACAGATCGAACTCAACTCGTTTATTTTACGAGTCGAGTTCAAACATAACTTGACTCGAATAAGAAAAGCTTGAACTCGACTTTTATAAATACAAATTTGACTCAAAGTACACCCTAGAAAGTGATTTTGGGAAAGTCGCGTGAGTTGAGAATTAGAGTAAGCGGGGGTCAATTGTTTCAAGACGTGGTATTTGGTGGGAATCGGGTAAGAGTGATACAGGAATCAGGTAGTATATCTAATATCATGTGTTTGGTTAAGTGCTCGACTGCATATTTTTAATTTAAAATATTCTAAGTAAATAATTTTAATTTAATTAAATATAATAGTTTTATTACTATTTTAATATATTGTTGGTTCATAGATTTATTTTTGTATTAAAAATTTATATTTCATGGCTTAAAGCAATTAAAATAAATAAAAATACTAGAATTAAAGTTGATACACATGACCCTCACTCGTGATCACGTCTCTACTTGGGTATAAAAACTCATATTATAAAGATTATAATTTAAATTATAATTTAAGAACTTAAATTATACATATTAAATTATAATTTAAGAACTTATACCGCATCTTTCATCCGATCAAACAAATCATCTACCCTTGAAAATATACGCTTCTTTCATTAGTTAACTTGTTTAATTTTTGATAATCAACACATGGTCTCAACCAATATTATATTCTATAAAAACTCACTTGGTTTTAAAGTGTTACTTCTTAAAAGATTTGACGTAATTGGATCACCAATTCTTTATTTCTATTTATATGTTCCATACGGAACCTTCGTCGTTGGCTCAGTCATGAGCGTCCAATTTACCATAACACACTTACTTGAGTTGAACATCCTAACAATTCATTGAAGAACACGCTCAAAATTTATCTGTATCTAGAATTTCTTCGATCTTGAATCTTCATGACAGGTATCTTTCACATGATTGAGGTACGCTTGATCTTCATAATGTATTAATCGATTATCTGGGTCATTATTGAGAATTTCTTCATCTGCTTTTGTTGTCTTGTCAATCGTTTGTCTTGCCTGGCGTACGTAACTTTACTTTCTTATTTCTATGGTTAATTTACCTTATACGGTTTGCTACTCCCTTATCATCCATGAATTGCGTTAGCCAATAAAGCCTCAAATACACTCTCTTTCCTGTGAAGGGAATTAATAGAGTTTTTGGAAGTACATTTTTGGCTTTATTGCTCCTTAGCTCTTCTATCTTCTTTAGACCCAGTTTCTTACATTGAACCCAAAGTTCTTATTGAAGAATGAGAAGACTTTTATCAGAATAGGTTGACTTTCTTGAATAATCCTGTGAAGAGGTCATGTGATCTATTTCCCTGCCTTGTACTTAAACACTAATCTTTGAGGAAGATGTCTGTGAGCATCAATTTCTCTTACTTCTTTCAGTTCATCTAAGTATAATTTATTTTTTAAAATTAAATTTAATGTATACCTTTATTTAAAAAAATAAGATTAAAAAAATAATTTATAAAGCTGTTTTTTTATTTATCTTAAAATACTTGAAAAAATTAAATTAACTTACTTTTTGAGATGAATGGAATAATTGATTTCACAAGCAAACCAGCCGCGCTTCCACCGATTTTAGAAATATTAAAAACTTGGTAAGTCGTGAAACCAACCGACGTCGGCGGTTTCTCGGATTCAGTAACATAATTTTATCTTAGATTGGCCCATACAATACTCGGAGTCCGTAGAAAGCGATGCGACGTGTGTACATGCCATTAGGCCATGTAATTGATGTGAATAAGATACGTGGAACCAATACATTGCATGCTTCCCCGTAACCGACGTTTGTCTTCCCTTTTTCTTTTTTACTATTTCTTCCGTCCCTAAAAACTTTTCCTCTCAGTGTTGGATACGTTTGTCAATGCACACTTTTGATCATTAATATCTTAAAATTTGTTTTAGTATTAAATATAAAAATTTCACTGTATTAAAGTACTGATAAATATGAATCCAACGAGATCGCTCATGACTATATTTGATATTATAGATTAGACATAAATTAGTAGTCAATCGTTTACCGTGAACAGTAGCGAAAGTCAATATAAGAACATCATTTTGGAACGGTGGGAGTAGTAAACTATAGTAGTAATAAAAGTCCATCAATTTATATACCTTACTTATTTCAACTCTATATTGTAGTACTGTACTTGTAGGAGCGTGTATTTATTTATGATATACTGTTGTTCATCTGATACACTATAGATAGAGCATAAAATAGAAGAAGAGTGAATCAGTGAAGGGCTTGAAAAGTTGAAAAGAATATGGAAGATAGTATTACAGAGAATGAGAAGCAACAAGTGTTGAGTTCAAGGGAACATGAAGATGAGAAAGAAGGTGCTGCAAAGGAAGTGAATATCAAAGTTGTTGAAGACAATAAGTCGGGTGCAGTTGGATTTATCAACCAGTTCATTTCCAACTTTACCCAAGGTGAAGAAGAGAAACAGGGAAAGGAAGAGATAAATGATGATGTGGAAGACAAAACAATCGGCCCTGGAGATAAAGAACAAGAGGAGAACAAGGCGAGGGTGGAAAGTGAAGAGGACAACAAGCAGATGATTTCCAACATGGTTTCATCTCCACATGAAAAACAAGCAGGGAAAGCTGGTGATGAATTTTTGGAAGATGGGAAAACCCAACCGGAGAAAGATGGCAATGGTGTAATCGATAATATTTTATCCAACTTGCCTACACCCCTGCCAGGTACTACTATTATACTTGATTACCCTAATTGAGGGATCATTTTGGTTAAATTTATTCTTCTTCTTTTTTTAAAAAAAAATGAACAGATGATGCTGCTCCTGCAAGCGATGAGGCCTCCATCCTAATCCACTCTATTATCCATGACTAGGGGATCCCTTAGTTTTTTCAAAAAAATCGCCTGTGATCAAGTGTTGTTATCTTATGCTTTAGTCACTGCTTCTTCAGTGCCATGGGGCTACATTACCAACTTTTACCAAACCCAATTTGGGGTACAATTTAGGCACACACCCCCCTTTTTCCACACACCACGACATTGTGGGTATATATGGCGGCATATGTTTTGGTTGGGTTTTATCAATGGGCGAAGGTTAAAATCCATGGATCGATAACCCCTTGAGAAGCGTATCAGACTTTCATTTACAATCATTATAAGATATATAACCAATCAAATGGAATATGTAATCACCATATAATTTTTTTTATCTTTTTTTTTTCTCTCGCCTTCATATTTTTGTATGTGTTAATATTCACGCTCTACACAGAGCATTAGTTTGTATTTTATTTTTGAATGTAAATTAATCGCGTAACTTAAACTTGAATTTATTATTATTCAGAATTTATTTTTTTAGCAAATTATTAAAATAAGTGGTTGCACCGCAAAACGATCCGCAATAACCGTAAATTTGCAACCGCAATTGACGCGGTTAACCGTAACCGTAAATGTGGTTGCGGATGACAATTTTCTAAAACCGTTCTTCGCGTTTTGGTTTGACTTTTACCCCAAAATCGATATGATTCGAACCGCGTACACCCCTAGTTTTAACATTAACTAGCATAATAACCGGTGCGAGGCACGGGTCATTTTTTTAGAGTTTTTTTTATGTATCATGTAATTATAATATTCTTAGAATAACTCCAACAATATCTTTATATAGGCTCTTAAGTCAAATTTTGAAAAAATGGAATAAAATTTCTCTTCAACAAGTTTCATGTCCTCATCTATAATATTAGGAGTTTCAAATGTTTCTCACTTCTAGGAGGAGTGAATATTCCCTAAACTATTATTATATGATAATTATATATTTCTTACCCGTTAATATATATTTAATGAATGAATATAAACATGATAGCAAGTGTACGTTTAAAACGAAACGATTAAACTTAATCTGTAGAATGCCGTTAGTATGTTTACAAACAAAAAACTAAAAATTAACATATATGTTGAATATAGAGTTGACCAAAAATTTTGAATTTTATTTAAATAAATTATGAGTTCACTACTAACTTACAATTAATTTACTCAATTTAAAAAGATAAAAATTACATAACTGAAGTCAGAATGTCTTGCAATCATAATAGACAATAATGTAAAATTTATATTATTGTTTATATTAAAGTTGATTTTAATGAAAAATATTAATTTTTGAAATTAAACGTATGTATGTATGGAAAAATGTTAGTTTTTCATTTACACTACTGTTAAGATTAAGTTATATGTACGTGTGTTAGCATGTAAATTATTGTATGTTACATCTCTTTATTTATATGCTAAATATCTTATTTATGTACATGTATAATCATTGTTAACATCTAGTGAGACAATTGTTTACTTAAATAATATGCATTTATAATCATTCAAAAATTAAAATTATGTAATAAATAACTTGCTATAATTTATACATGGTATTCACATTATCACTAACAAACAATCCATATCTAATTTTACGCAACCGGGTATCAATCATGGTTGTAACATAAAAATAAATTATATATTTTAAGACTTATTATTGATATTCATGATTATTTTCAAGAATTCGAAAGAGAAATTGTAATTGTATCGTTTTTAAACTGTTTTTAAGTCTTTTCATTAAGACTCTAATATTTTTTCATATAATAATTTGATAACATTATATACTATTCTCCTAAAATTAATAATTTTCAGTTCGATACAGTTTTATAAAAATCAGTTGAACTGGTTAATTTTTTTAAATTATTCAACAATGTATGTTTTTTTCCTTAAACAATATAAAATGTATTGAATCAAATGTTATAACATAGTATATAGATATTAATTTTATTTGAATAATACAAAATATTTGTACAATATTATCTTGATCAATGCATATTGCTGATCTAAAAGAATTCTTTTTAAAAAGCTAGTTTTTTTAAAGTGAAAATGAAAAATAAATCAGTTTAATATATCATCATAGTTTTAACAAATCTCGTAAGATCTCATTTCAAATTTCAAATACTTTTAAAATCGGGACAAATCCCAAAAATAATAATGTGTTACCAGTAAAGTTAGTAATTTTAATATAAATAATTGGTTGACTTGATCCTATAAAGACCTCAAACACATTAATTTATATTAACATAAGATATTAAAAAAATTTACATTATTGGTAAGATATTCTCGCCGAACTTATAATTTAAATTTACTAAATGTAGAATGTGACGATATTTTTCGGCCGGGTCATGTTGTCAAATTTCGAGTATTTTTTGAAAAATGGGTCAAGTTCTAAAATGTATTAATTAATTATAATTCGAACTTATCTAAATATATAATACCAATATAGATTATTTATATATAAACGATTCTATTTTCAATATTTTTTTAAAAAATTATACATGTACATTTTAATTACTTTTTATAATAAAAAATGTTAAATGTTAAAAATATATGAGATATATTTTTTAACTAAAAAATGATTAATAAATATAATAATAATCTATTTATGTACTATGCCTAATTTTATATCTGGAATTCAATTCTTTAAAATTAACTATACAAATATTCAACTAACTATTCTTTGTTTTGCGGAATTCAAGAAAGTACCTTTAAAATCAAATAAAATATTCATTTAACACAGTTACATATTATGTCTATGATAAAAAACACATGTGACAATATGATAGTAAAATATTGTATAGTTGAATAAAATAACTCAAGTTCGATTCTCATAAACTACATATATTATATAAATATTAAAAGTTAAGGTATTTTAGTCTTTTTAATTAGACTTTTTAATCTTGTTCTCCTATATATATATATATATATATATATATATATATATATATATATATATATATACTATCTCCGTACCTCTCATTTCTTTACGGTTTTTATATATATACTATCTCCGTACCTCTCATTTCTTTACAGTTTTTTCACATGCTTGACATGCATTTTAAGGTAACCAAAAACTATATTTCCATAATTTATTTTTAATTTTTTTTTTTTATAAAAGTTTGAACATCATATTTTTATTTAGAAGAAAAAAAAATTAAAAAATTTATACAACTATATTTAATAAAAGTATTAAAGTGCGTGCCGAATTCCCGTCGCATAATATAAAAAATTGAGGGGACGGATGGAGTATATAATAGAAGAGAAAACCCGATTCTTGTTGTTGACTATCCCGATACAACAATACGCTCTTCTTACAACCAACCCCATTTTCTAATTGTGTTACAAAATCCTTACAAGGGTAAAAATATAAACTAATACTATTCAAAAATTGCTACAGAATTAAGTAATTACCTTTTTAGTACAAATCAAGTCTTACTTTGGACTAAAAATTAAACATAAGCATCACCTAAAACTTGGGCGTCTGTAATTACTTTTTTGATTAAAAAGGCACCAAGAAATGGTACAAGGAGCAAGTTGAATAGTTCAATCATGCTAAGCATAGAAAATCAGCTTCCACGCATAAATTGATTTCTAGGAGCAAATATTTGGTTCACCCTGTTCATATTCTCAACGATTACAGTAAAAGAGACTTGTTCGCATTATAGATCTGACAGACAATTGTATTGCTACACAATTAATAGTAATAAAATCACTGGAAGCATATACAATTCGCCTCATTCCAAAAAGTACAAACAGAGCTATCAGGTAATGTTCTGAATCAGATGGAAGGACAAGCATGCATTTGGACAAACAAAGGATGGTCTTCTAATCTTCTTGCTAGTATCCAACCCTGAAGCTTATCACAAGAAGAATCGTCTTCTGCTTGTATCCATTTCCGGCTGTTTATAGCAAAAGAATAAACAGAACATTTACAAGATGACTAAATATATTTTAATATTATGTTTACTTACAGGCTACTATCAAATAATTTATTGAGAGGCAGAGTCTATTACCTTATGGACCCACTCATATTCTCCACCTTTGGTATCAAATGTCCCATGCTGCAGACTTTTCAACTTCAAAGTAAATCGAGGGCCACACTCCTGCAAGTAGAGAGAATACATAAGAATATTGTTAGAATATAAAAAAAAATTAATAAATAAATAAATTAAAGTTCATTGCATAATGCTGATTCCTTTTATCGAGTCAGCAGAGAACTGTGACATCGTTTATATCTAGTACATTTTTCATATGAACACTGTGTACAACCTAGGTAGAATGTGGTCATACCTGTAGCCTGGCTATTACTCTGTCCTTAGAGACGCTCTCAACCTTACTGTCCATGTTCTTGGTAGTTTTTGAGTCGGTCTGTTTATTTTCTTTGTTTTCAAATATATAACTTCACGTGATAAAACGGAAACAATCAGATATTATATAAATAAAATATAAGCTGACTATCATTTTGTCAAGGACACGCACCGATGATGCCTGAAGAATATAAAGTCTCTCTGATTGTGGAAGGTTACAACTCGTCGACCGCGGAAATTTGGGTCTTGGGGAAAAAGTGACTGTATTAGCCTAGAAAAACACATAAGTTGATAGTTAGAAGACACAACATACAATTTGGAGAGACATCATTCAGTCCTTGTGCATTACAAAAGGCAAATATCAGTCAAAAATCAGAAAATGGTATTAAGATACGGGGTATAACTATGAAAAATTGCAATACTTTTTGTCAAAATACTGAAACAAAATGAGTTGCTACCTCCCAATGCGGTGACCCAACTGTGTCGTGAAGTTGTTTAATACTAGTTCAGGCTTGTGACTAGTTGGATTTCCGTGATTCTGCTAACAATAAACAGAGGTCATTACAAGTAAAAGTCTGAAGTCATCAATGATTTTGGCCAAATTGTAATGTCAATCACAGAGCGTCATGCATACTTACACACAGAGAGGGGGGGGGGGTCTAGTAGTTATTAAGTATGTAGCTTATTATAGTAAGCCCAGTCCATTATGTTATTTGATTAATTATTGTATTATCTTATATAATGATGTAAACCCCATATCATATTAGACTTGATTATTGGATTATCCAACTATATGAATCTTAAGTCGAGTCTCTTTCTATATAGGTTGCGATCCATACTTTTTCTCCCCACTGCGGTTAGGAAATCCTTGGGGTAGTGGACTTTTTTGTGGATATTTCACCAAAGTTTATTGTAATTCTTGTTATTAAATTCATATATTAAAACTTAAACATCTTTTCTTATGACGTATTCGAGCTGACTACATCTTATTAGAAGGCTTATGCTAGTGATACTACAAAAGAAAGGACCAGGTAGGGTAAAAAGTATCAAGCACAAAAAATTACATATAACAGCAACAGTCCACGATATAAAAAATGCGTATTGAGAGAGCACAACAAAAAAACTCACATATAGTGAGTTAGAAACAAAAATTATTTGAACTGAAAGACAATGGAACTCTAAACAAATCAAACAGACCATAACATGTAAGCAACACATAAACTAAGAATTCTTTGCATTGTCTTCTAGTCTTTGCAGGACATGGAAAAAACAAATGGTTGAGGGATACCAGAAGTAGTCTACAGGCTAAAAAGATAATACCTTAATATCCTTGCGTAAGACCAATTTTGTTAGCTTGAAATGTGCGGTGGGCCCATCAGGCAAGCCAATTACTAGGAGAGCATCTGACCACAGACAATAAAGTTAGTACTTACAATAATTCAAGTTCAGTACTTTTGTCTTGTAAATAAGGAGAAATAAAATCATCACAAATTTACCACTCAAGTTAACTTTTGCTAGTACTCATAGGGAGTCCACAGTTAATATAATATTTTCTCAAGTCTAGAGTTAATATGTTTGATCAGAAACAAAGCTACAATAACTGCTAAAAAAATTTAAAATATTTACAATTGTGGGGAAAAAATGAATACTTGCAACATAACTAGCTCAAAATTTGACTGCATCTCAGAAGACTAGCATAAACTTTACTCCTAAAGTTCCAAAATTCAAAAAATTACTTCCGCTTGCTAGAAAAATGTACGAGGAGCAGAAAAGGATCAACAAATTCATAATTCAAATTGCATATACAAACCTGGTTCCCTGCGGTTAGTGTGAACAACTATTAGAGAGGTAAAATCCTTCTTTTTTGCATATTCAACGATCTGAAAGATAGTTGTGCAAGATTTAGCAAAGAAATCACATTATGCCACTGTAAGATACACAACAGAAAATATGAAGCACCTTTTTTAGGTCATATGTTCCTCTCTTGTAGTAATGAGCGTTTGGTATGACAGACAGTAGATCAGATATTAATTCTGGTCCCCTCTGCACATATAAAAACATTTAAACAAAAGACAAGCAAAGAAGACAGAACATACATACATAGCACACCAAACCTATATCAATCCACAAAGAATGCAAGCATATATACAAAAAATGAGAACAAAGAGCTGTCAAATGAAAGGGAGATGAAACAAAAGAATTACAAAAAACATACAGTTGAATTGAAACGGCAGGTGGTGATCAATATCTTTGGAACGTGTTCTTGCTTCAACACAGAACTAAACTCATCAACATCATTAGCAGCAAACAGCTGCAAATGATCAGAAATAACAAAAGTCACAGTCCATTCTTTGACATAGCAAGGTTACACATTGAGTCAGGAGAAAGATGGGAAAGAATCAAATGTGTAGCATACCTCTTCATCATCTGGTTTGCAAATTGTTTCATCCGCTTCTCTTGTATTTTCAATTGTGCGAGGAACTGGCCTTGGAGAAAGCTGCACCCAACAATTAAAATTGAGATTTACAATTTTTTTGTTAAATGAAGTTACTGATATAGATGTCCCTTTTACGAAGACTGCAAATTGTAAGTAGATTCATTAATTCAACTAGGATATAATGGGTACGTTTGGGTTGGTTCACCATCGAGTTTACTACCAAATGATTTGGACCACAAATTTCAGAACAGAATAGAAACACGTTTGAATCCAGTAATCTGAAATTGAGGACTCAAATATATATACTTATATATGAAAATTAAATTGTTAATAATGACAGGCCAGATGTTGATACAAACAGGTTTTACAACTAAGACTGCATATTATCAGGTATCATTCATATTATCTGCATAGAAATCATGACTGAACTGCATCAAAATATTGCTAGATATGTAAAAAGTTCTACCAAGAATCTTCTCGAGGAACAAATGGATATCTGCTTTCAGTTATGTGTACTGGGTTGGTTCCTAAATACCCGGACCAAATTTCAATATATGGATATTTCACATCAACATCCATATTTTAGCTACGATCTAAAATAATCTGTAAGAATAAAAAAACTAGGGAGGGAAAAGAAACGAACCTCTTTGTTCCTCGAGAAGATTCTTGGTAGAACTTTTTACATATCTAGCAATATTTTGATGCAGTTCAGTCATGATTTCTATGCAGATATCTGCTTTCAGTTATGTGTACTGGGTTGGTTCCTAAATACCCGGACCAAATTTCAATATATGGATATTTCACATCAACATCCATATTTTAGCTACGATCTAAAATAATCTGTAAGAATAAAAAAACTAGGGAGGGAAAAGAAACGAACCTCTTCACCGAGCTCTAGAGCTCTCTTCTCAAGAGCATCACGAGCTTTGACTTTTTTGCGCTTTTCGAGTTTCTTCTGTTCCTTAATTTTGGCATGAACAGCTGACCTCTTATCTTTGTTTTTAATCATAGAGGGAAGCAGCTGATGCCCAGTACTCATCTTTGGCTTCTCATCCTTCTTATAATTATCTTCATCTCCGTCATCATTTTTGCCCTTTCGTTGCTTATAACCCATCCTAATCCCTCTGGACAATCAATGACGGAGAGTTAAATCACACTATCCGAATATGAAAGAAAAATGTATGTGAACTCAGTTACGGAGAAGCTCAAGTCCTAAAACCGCAATCCCCCCCCCCCCTTTTCTAGCACTAAAAACTTGACCTAAGAATTACATTCAAGCTCAAAAAAACTCAACACAAGTAGTGTTCTCTCCAATATATAATCAGCTATTTACCAAGTAAATTAAATATTCTTTCATCAATCTAGAGCACTACAAAACAATAATTATTTATAGAAAACACCGCAAGCACCAAACAGCAAAGATACATAAAACACAAATATATATATAAATTACAATTGCTAAATAATATGGCTAATGTAGAGGTTTGCCTACAAATTCAAATTGAAAGCTTGTACTAATAAATATGAAGACTAATTAAAGCTTAAAAAGTGAGAGATTAAACAATGCAAAAATTGTAAATATCAGCACAACACATACATACATACATACATACATACATACATACATACATACATACATAATTATACGTATAGACGACCAAAAGAAAGGCATTACCTTTGAAGAAACTGACTCCGGCGGCCGACAACAGGGTTAGTATGAGGAGCCCTAAAAATCTTCTTCTTCTTTTGTTATTTATAAAAACTATAATGAGCTTGATGCTCCCACGTATACACAAACGAGGGGTATTATTATAATTGTATAAATCTTCTTCTTCTTTTGTTATTTATTTTATTTTGTTACTCTCATTTTTTTAAAAAATTCTCGCTTTAACTAATTATTCATTTTAAGTTTTTCTTCATCGCAGTATGTATAATAATTTATTAAAATTAGGGATTTTTACCCGCGCTACGCAAACTTGTTATCCGACAATTTATTAAACGTAAACTTTTGTATAAATGAAAAAAATTCGTTATATCGTATTCTGAGACGATGAGCTCTTAATTATATTAACAAACAAATAAAAATACATAAAGATTCACCAAAAAATATATTCGTCATTTTCAAAAAAAAGTACAAGAACCTATTACTTGATTAAAATCACACATCAATGTCAGGATTATATTCGCTACAAAGATTTCAACGTTAAGTAATTGACGATTATAAGATGAGAACATAGTAACAATCTGAATGCTTTATTAATTAATATAACATGTACATTACCTCAATTATGATGCATAACAGGTATAGTTAGTGTGGCGCCCTCCAAACCAGGGTCAGAAGTTTGGGGTACACACACCTTATTTATAACCTGCTTATAATAATGATAAAGATAATAATGATATGCAGTGACCCTACTTACCAACTACCACGGATCGCAACACGTTAAAGTATGTACACAAGCAACACACACACTTATATTACAAACGCCCAAATCTCAACTATTCAAACTTAAAACTGAATATAAACATTATTACAAACTTCATAAACTTAAACTATTTCAAAAGCTGTCAGCTAACTTAACTCGATCAACCTGGACCCCTAGCTCTCGCACTGGATTGGGGATCCTCGCTACCAACCGGTTCCTTCTTAATTGGAAAAGAACATAAACAACATCGCACAAATGAGCTAACTAGCTCAGCAAGTCACATTGACAAGACTGAGAATAATTATCATCAAGTGAAAAGAGTTAAGGTATTAAGTGAACAATGAATAATAATTAAGAATTGGATATTATATTTTCATTTTAAAAACTAAGGTTAGACTGCTGATCAGTCACGCACTAACCCCGAGCAAGGCACACAGCTATGCTCTAATTACTGGATCCAAGGCACACATTGGCCTAACTTGAACACCAATCTGGTCTGACCACGAATCTGGTCCACAATTTTATAAAATAATCCAATTCTAACATAATAACAGAATAAACAATGTAAAGCAATAAACAAAATCATAAGAAACATTGGATGTCCAATAATGAGATGGTTTCAATCTTCACAAAGAAACAATATGGCAATTTCAAAGAACGACTATCGGGTGATGAAAGAATTGGATAACAAAAGGATTAAAGTTTCAAGGTTATAAGGATTTGGTCTTTCAAAGCATAAGGTACAATGGTATGAATATGTAAGCAATCTGATTGAGTGTTCGGTATTTAGTTCGTATGTATTTGTGGAGTAGTATCATATATCTGTGGTTCGTATTCGGGTATTCAACAATCAATGGTTCGGAAAGAATAAGGTTTACGGCTCAAAGATCAATAGCTGGAATCAAGATTTAGGGTTCAGTGTTGCAAAGCACTTGCAATATAAAACAAGACTATCAATTATCTACAATATATCTCGAGAAGGTTCAGAACACTTGCCTGGTACTAGCTTGCTATACTTCACCAATTTCCAATCACAATCTCCTACTCCTCGACTATCTGTATCCCTTTCCTATGCCTTGCCTCTTCTGCTCACATATCATAAGTATCTATAAATACTCAACTCGTATGATTCTATTCGGTATACACTTCTATCTACCCTTCGTTTTACCAAAATCCGACTGACGAATTGAAAGTTATGCTAAAAACAACACTGATCACGTAGTTCGACAGTCAAACAAACGAGTCACATATAACACATAGCACGTGAAACAATCAATGAAATTTCATTTATAAGGAAGTCTCGGGTCATAAACAGTCTTTCGGGTATTTAATATGATTTTTAAAATATTTTTCGGAGTCAAAACGGGTCGTTGGGTCAATTTTAAAGCAATAAACAGGGTTCGGTTGGCCAAATTTGGCTTCAAAATAATTTTATAATAATTATCGAGCCTTGAAAATAATTTAAAATAATATGTTAGGTCACACACACTGTAGAAGGGGGTTGAATACAGTGTCTAGCACAATCAAATCGAATTAAGAAAACAAGTATGAAACACAAAATAATCTTATTAATAAAATAGTATTACAATGGAACCGTCCTCTCTCAGTGATGAACAAATATCACAAGAGCTGCTAGGGTTACAATGAATAATATTCTCGATTAAGATAACACATATAGTGTAAACTCTATGTTGTGTTTATATAGACACACAGTTACAAGATAATCTTCTAATTGATATCGAACATAAGTCTGCATCTAAAACATATCAACTAGTTATCTTTTCTTCCAAGTATTCTATTCTTCATAGAATTCTTCTTCATGCATATCTCTTCTTGTTTTAGTCTCGATCTTCTTTCCTTTCAATCAGCCGCCTTCCTTATCTGAAAGTCTCCTTAAGTCCTGATATTATCTCCTGATAAATATCTTCTATAACTTAAGTTCTGACAACTTAAGTTCTGATATCTTAAGTTCTGACTTCAGTATAAGTACTGATTTCCAGTTAAGTTCTGATTTGTCCTGTTAGTTAAGATCTGAAAACTAAACACAAATCATCATTAGACATGACATCACAAATATATCTAACAATCTCCCCCAACTTGTAAATTAGCATAATATACAAGTTTAACAGATATCTGATGATGTCAAAAACATTAAGTACAAATGCATGAGAATTTGACTAGATAACTACAACTTACAGTCCTTACAGCTTGCTTTACCATCCTTAAAGTTTGATATCAGCTTCAGTCTGTATACACTTCAGAATTTAAGCAGTTGTAGATCTTTGACTTGGATTCAATTTCTTATCTCTTTGATGTCAGGAGTTGTTCTGAGATAGTTCCTCAACAGACTTCTCTCAGCATATTCAAGTTCATTGACCATCCTCCTTTTAGCATTTTTCAGTTCAACTGTATCTTCACCAGTTTGTAAGATAGCAACCCTGAGATCATTTATTTTTACTTTCCTTATATCCTAATCTACTATGATGATATAGGCTTTATCAGACTCTAAATTGAATTCAAGTCCCTTAATACCAGAAAATGTAGTGATGATTTTAGCAGTATTAGGCTTCATTTCAACAATATTATCATTGCGATCTCTGTACTTAGGAAATTATGTGTTGTCAGACTTTACAGAGTAAAGCCTCTTCTGTCTTTGAATATTTGATTTTAAATAACCTGCAGCACCATCTGTTGATCTGTTTTTCACTTGAAGTAGAAATAGAACATGTTCCAGTTCTTCAAAATACTTCAATGGAATAGCATTCTTCCTAATCTGGAATACCCTCCCATCTGTCATAAAGTATAACATGATATGTTCTTTCAAAACAGAGTGGTAAACCATTTGTACAGATTCAAGTTGATTCAATCTTTCAGGAGTTGTTCCTACTCCTGGTTCACTCAAGGAAGTTGGATCATTGGTAGTATTGTTTACTCTCTTCTCTTTAGAACTACCCAATCCTGATTTGTCTCTAGCTTCCTTTCCTCTAATAACTCTTGCATCAAAACCACTTGATGTAGTCTTCAAAAGTTGAGTAGCTTGTTGAGCTTTGGTAAACCAGGTAGTAACATCCTTGAAGGTTTAACATGAACAATGTCAGATGTTTCCTTTTCTTTATCTTCTGATATCAAGCCAACTTGAGCTATGTTAGAGGTTGCTTGCTTCACTGTAATATCAGATTTTACAAAGTCCTGATCTTGAACAACATGAGCTCTGTCAGAGGTTGTTTGAATATCCTTTTTCTTCAAAATCAGACTAGTATCTTCATCATTAATTATTTCTTCATCCATGATTGGCATGTATACCTTTACAGGTTCATCAATTTTTGCTTTGCCCTTGGATCTTGGATCTACCTCCACTTGTGATTTGGCTTTGGTTGCCTCAAAATTTGTCTTCTCCTTAATCACAATACCCTTAGGCTTTGGAAGTTTCTTTTCAATAATAGAAGCTTTAGACTTGGATTTGACATTTTCTGCTTTAAGTCTGGCTTCTTCTTCCTTTAGACTTTCAAAGTCCATTCCTGAATTTTCTGTAAGAAATAATCTCTTTGAAATTTCTTCATCCAGCTTCTGTAACTTAGGGTCTTGATAGTAAACTATTGTTTCCTTCCCCTTGAGCTTCAGTTTCTGCATAAACTCTTGACTTTCACCTTGTGTAGGAACATCAGGCTTTGTCAGAACTTGTTTACCAGAACTTATTCTTCTATCAGCATCAGAGTTTGATCTCTGTATAGAAGTTTCAGCTGTCCTTGATGAAGAACCTTGACCTTGACCATGACCTCTACCCTTTTCAGAGTTTCCCTGGTCATCATTTCCATCATCCTCACCCTTCAGTGGTTGAATAGATTTGCATTTGGACTTAATCACTTTCTCCCCCTTTTTGGCATCAGCAGGTAGAAGAAGAGAGACAAGCAATTCCACTGAGGATTGGATCTCATTGAGTTGAGTTTTTTGAGAAGCTTGATTCCTTAGAATTTCAGAAATCTGATCTTGTTGCTTCTCCTGAGTCTTTTCAATATACCCAATTCGATCAAAGGCTGGCTTAAAAAACCTGTTCTTTTCCAATTTTACATTCATATCTTGCTGGATCAGTGATTCTTGAATTTTGTTCACCTTGTCATGAGTTATTGAGTGTTGACCTTGAAGGTGCCTGGTACTCAATGTAGTAACTCTAAGCTGTGCCTTGAAATCATTATTTATCAGCATTTCATCAGCTTTGGTCAGGTGCTCAGCAAGAATTTTTTCAGTAGGAACAAAATTAACTTTGTTCCACTCCTTTCCTCTAGGAGTTTCACTCCAAGGTACTGGTGCATCCTCTCTAACAAATTTCTTGATTAGATCAGCTTTGTATAGAGCTTGTTGAGGTGCATGTCCAAATGGACCAGCTGCATCAGCATCTACATTTATAGCAGCTTCACCAGTAATTTCAGCATTGTCAGCATCAGAACCTACAGAGCCTGCAGTATCAGCATCCTCTGATAGAATAACAGTATGTGAGGCTATAGAGGTTTTAACATCATCCTCCAAATTCTGATCTGCAACTAAGTTCTGATCAACATCCAAATTTTGATGCCCACCTAATATCTGATCTTCAGCATCTAGATTCAGAATTGGTGTTGTTGGAATATCTACATTGAAATCAGCATCTAGAAGTGGTGTTGTTGGTGGAGTAACTTGAGTGGGTGGAGCTTCCAAGTACAGAACATCAGGTACAACCAAGTTATGAATATATATTTCATCACTTGTACCTAGATCTTCAGCATGTACTGGATCATTAATAGGAGACACAGGAGATGTAGGCACTTGCTCTGGAATATCCTCTTGCTCTTGAATAGGAGACTTTTGAGCTTGAGTAAAGTCTGATTCAGCTGTGGGAAGTAATTCAACTACTATAGGTTCTGTTGGGATCAGAGATTCCTGACCCCCTTCCTTAGCTGCTGCTTCCAGGATTTCTTCAGAGTGTGATGATTCACTTACAGCCCTCCTGGCTCTTTGGTTTTTAAGTCTCTTTGCTGAAGTTGAGACTTTGGGAGCTTCATCGTCAGTATTTAGCTTTCTAAGCCTTTTGAGGGGCCTAGAACTCCCAGTTTCAGTATCTTTCTGAGAAGAGATCTTCTCAGCTTCTATAACAACAGGTTCTGATAGTGGAACCTGTTCCTCAATATCTGACTCATCTCTCAGAATAATTCTCCTTCTCTTCTGCTGAGACTAAGGCACAGTCTGTGTCCTCTTTGATTTTGAAGATGAAGGCTTCATTGGATGTGCTGTAGGTTGTGGTTGAGTTTGAGGTTGGTGAGAGATGGTATGTTCTGATGGCTGGTGTGTTGGTTGGGATGAGTTGGTGGGTTGGGCATCAGGATAGATAGATGTATAAGTTTGTGGATCAGCATTTACCAAGATTTTTTTACTGACTGAGGAATCTGTAAGGGTCTCAGCACTTGTTTCTTATTGTCAGCATTTAACAAATCATTAAAGGCCCTTTTTGCAAGCTTAAAGGGTGAAATTAAACCACTGGCTGGTTGGGGTTCATCAGTACAACAATAAGTATATATAAGCTGACAGAATCTAGCAAAGTATACTACATTCCTATCCTCCGTCATCCTATCCCCTATAAAACCTAGCACAACACTTGCAAAATCAAAATGAGTTTGATGGATAAGGGCATACCCGATTTGCTGACTCATGATGGGAATAACATCAAAGTTGGAACATTTATGGGTGAATGCCTTGGTGATACAATCAAAGAAAAATCTCCATTCCTTTATGATATTTGATCTTTTCAGTTGACCCAGCTTTCCCAAACTTTTCTCATAGCCCAGACTAGCCATAAGCTGCTGTAAAACAGGATCCTCCACTGTTGAGAATGTACAACCTTCAGGTAAGTGGAGAGCTTTACGAACTGCTCCTGAAGTCACCACATGCTCGACATCTCCTGATGTGAAAATTATGCTTGGTGAACCAACAGCACCACCATTATCAAAAAGCCCAGTTCGCCAAAATGTCAGCACTTGATTGCTTGAAATAGTTTGAGGTTGGGTCAAAGCATACCCAATCTCACTATTGGCTAATAAATCTTGCACAAAGTGCAGATCTGATGGAGCTTCAGCCTTGTTCAGGATTGCAACATAGTTATTTGGCATAAACTTGGCTCCATCAACAATTAAATCCTTGGGCGCCATCAGAAATAAGTGAGATGTTAGAGTGCCTGAAAGGTGTTTGAGAAAATGTCTGTAAAGAAAACCGTCAGAAAATGTGAGAGAATAAGAAAAAGAGAGAGAGTGAATAGAATAGAAATGTGAATAAAAGATTTGAAAATCTTTTATCTCTTTTACTTAGACAACCCACGTGACAACAATTATTGAGAAGTGGAACAGACCTTACACCTATCAGCCATGCAGCAGTTAAGACAAGAGTTAATGGGCACGGTAAATAAGTAATGATTACTTTGCACGTTCAGTTTTTCAAAAAGAAACTGTTCCCACTAAACAAATGATTATTACTGCTTTATCTCACATAGTCCAATATTCTGAAAAATATAACCGTTCAAGTATTGACTTAAAAGTAAACCAAGTAAATAAATACTGCCACGTCAGCATCAGAACTTGATTATTATCAGAATTTAAAAGTCATCAGAATATGGCTCCTTAACTCAAAAGGTGAATGTGTATTTTTGTAATTCTTCACACAAATACTGATATGATTTCAACATAACTTAATCATCAGAACTTCCATCAGAACTTGTCCTCAGAATTTATGCAACTGACACTTAAACTGTTCATCTAAAATAACATTGATCACCACAGTAATTTTCATCATTCATATGGAGTGTAAGTGTGTGCATTAAGCTAAATATCAGACAAAGAGTAAAGTTTGATTCACTTCAGTAGATCTTAGAAATAAGGCATAACTAAGAACTTTGCTTAAAATCTGTCATTAGTCTGAAGCCTACTATAGAATGAGTTCATGCATGAGTCCACCTCAACTGTTTTGTGCTCATTTTATGCATCTTTTGAAATTCCTTTTTACAGTGGCTTCTCAGTGTAAGTGAGTCACGACTGCTTATCATAATTTATACTATTATCAGAGTATTTCTCCAGTAATCAGAGAATGTGAAAAGTCACCAAGAAAATTTTATTTTGCTTTTCTAATGCATATCACTTAATACCAGCAATGCACTTGGGTCTTCCCTTCCACATACATTTTTCTCTAGATCTCAAAGGAGTACCTGATATTTATTTCTTTTCTTTTTCTTCTTTGTTTGATAAGTGAGGCTTATCAGCACTTAGTACATCCATAAGATTTACCAACATCAGAACTTAACAGATGAGAAGCACTATTCTAGTTTTTGACTTAGTAATAAGATACACAAAGTAAAACTAACCAAGCTCAATATCAGAATTTGCTTGTGCTAAAAGGTTTCCACATAAACAATTACTTCAAACATAGGATCTTTAGTATATTAAAGACTACTAGGTCAGCATCTAACACAGTTATCTGTTAGGGCGAAAACACGCGCTAATAATACACGCAAGTATACGCGTTCATAAGTAATATAGAATACTTTCTAGTTCGTTCCCAAAGAGACTCAGACTAATTATGTTCAATTAACACTCACTCACCAATGTATAATTACTTCTCAATGTCAAGACAATAACACTTAGATTTGATTAACTAACTATTAACTACAATTAACTACGAGTATTAAACACTTAATTGACACTTGAATTAACAATATTAAAACACACATGAGATCACGACTTCATTACTACTTCCTTCAATAGTTATTGTTATTACCCTTAGCATGTAACGGTGATGATATTAATCAAACAACACTAAACTGATAAAAGCCAACTTTCGTTGTACTAATACCATTCTACCAAACATCCACAATTAAGATAGAAGTTGAATAGGCATAAATTATGTTGAGACCCTATATGTCTACAGAATTTGACAACATAACGATTTAAGCACAAGTTATTCCTTAAGATTACACAGGGAAAGTAAAACGGTTAGAGTTTCCCACTAATCATGCATACACATACATGAACCTATGCTAGCATGGCAAGTTCTAAACCTCAAGATCCACCGTCGCTTCACAAGAGATTAACACCCTATCTTATATGTTCGCGATGCACATAAGACGAATAGGTACAACCAATACTAGATATCATACAATCATCACACACTAAGGTATTAAACAACTAACTAAAGAATTCCATAGTAAATCCGTTATGACCCCATGATTACGATTAGCCCATGATAGAACTCATCGTCACCATGGGTTCATATGAAATGTTGTGTATATGTTGTGTACTTGATGATTTCATGAACAAAACACCTTAGTAGATTTTACTTAGTGAAATAATGTAGCACTCGACGGATAAGATTTATAGTCCCGACAGATGACTCATTATAGTCCCGACGGATGATGACTTATTATCCATCGAGTGAGTAGCTTATGTAACAATAAGTCTGTAGCACATTTCTGCATTCACCATTGTTTAGATTCTGTAAGTAGTATTCAAGTCATGTTGACTTTAACTAGATATGCAGAATAGGTTGATTAATTGTATATAGATGATGTCTTGTAATTTTGCATAAATAAAATGAAGTCAAGTGCCAGTTTGCTACCCGACGGATAACCTACAATGTAGTCGACGGATGATCAATAACTCGACGGATGATCAATAACTCGACGGATGATCATGAACCCGGCGGATAAAGAATTCAAATATCGGTTGACAGTGACAACACAATCACATGCGTCGAGTGGATGCAAATGGAATGTGGTAGCCTATTCAACTGGGTTTTTGAGAACAAAGAAGCATTGCCATTTCCATGCTATTATGAAGATATTCAAAGATGCCGGAATAGAGTAATGAAGTAGCATTATAATAGACTAGATAGTTTTTGTTTTATTATCTTGCCTTATTACTTTGTAATCTTGGTGATATATAAACCTAGAAGTAGCAACTAAGACACTGTCGATCTAAGCAAGAAAACAGATAAACATTTATAAGCAGGATTCTTAGCATTTCTCCGTAGTCATAGAAGTTCAATTGTTGTAAGCAGCTGTGAGCATATCTGCACACAGGGTTCTCTCGATATATAATATATATCTCTGGTGGAATCATTCAAATCCACCAGAAAGTTTTTAAAGACTCTTGTTTTTAATTACTTGTGTTTTGATTCAATTAAGTTTTTATTCCGCATTGTGCTAATCAATACAATTATATTTATATTTGAGTTAGAACATTTTATTTCAAGAAAAAGTTTCAAGAATTCCATTCAACCCCCCTTCTGTAATTCTTGTCATATTGTTAAGGGACTAACATGAAAACATGATAATAACACACGAGAATAATTAAATAAACTACTTATATTAAACCAGAGTACGTCACAAGAGTAAATAGGTTCAAAGTAAAGAAAACTAGCATCCAACGTTACAACGAAATAAAGAATCACAAGAAAATATGCTTCCTCTTCGTTACGATGTGCTAAAACGGTCTTCTTCCTTATCTCCTCGCTCCTCGATTGATACTACGATTCAACCCCACGTGAAATGTCTCTGAAAACTACTTATATAGGAGTCCCATAAAACCCAGCTATCTCAGAAGTTGGAAGCTTAACAGATGCAGGAGTCTAAAAATAATATTTTTAATTTACGTCCCTGAGTGGCCGCTCAGCAATCCTGAGCGGGCGCTCAGCTTCTTGAGCGGTCGCTCAGCAAAGCTGAGCGGGCGCTCAGACCCCTTCTGGAAAAAACTCTGTTTTTGCTCCCGTTCTTTGCTGCATTCTGCTCCTATCTTTCCACTTACAATGCCAAACACATGCCAAGGCTTATTCTTGATGAAATCTCTCCACAAATATAATTAATACCCTGAAATGCACAAACACTAGAAAAATGAATCAAATACACAAAATACTTGATTTCAAGACACCAATTCAAGCCATTATAAGACATTCTAAGTGGTATAAAATGCCACTTATCACACCCCCAAACTTAAATCGATGCTTGTCCTCAAGCGTCACAGACTCAAAAACAAAACAAAAACATGCATGAATGCAATCTATATGAAATGCAGCGATCCCCCTTACTACGACTAAACCAACCAACTTACGACATCTCAACAAATGCAATTAGGCGAATAAAGATAAATCAAATCATGCAAACTAACATACAGCCAGAAACGTGGTGTGTGCGGATGCTTAACAGATATGCTTCGAAACTAGATCAATTATCATAACTCGACTATCCTCAAGGTAATCACATGATTATACGAAGAATAAATTTCTAGGCACAAAATGACTTATAACACTTCAAGATTACTGGAGCTTATTACGGAATCATGCTTTTTATTAATCACAACAAACAAATATTTATTTGTCCGTGCAATGAGTGAGGTCCATAAAAGACTTATACCATGGCATCCATGTAGCGAGCGTTAGGTTAGCGGATCCCAGACTATAAAAACCTTAGGTCACTAGGCACAAAGTCCCCTAAGAACTTAATAACTCGAATACCAAAGAGCCCACTTGTGATCAATTATGCATTAACTCTCTATTTTTTCTTTTCTTTTTTTTTTCTTTTTCAAATTTTTTTTTCTTCTTTTTTTTTTCTTTTTTTCAAATTTCTGAGCAAGTGCGTTTCGCTGCATCTTGCTCAACCCTAGACTACTCGCATAAAAATACAAGCCGGCTACTAGCCATTTGACGCCTAGCCATAATTAGCAATGAATTCCAGTTTTTCACTCCAATTTTTCTTTTCATGCCTTTTATCACTAAGAACCTATTATAAATTCTAAGCATAATCAATAGATTAACCTTGAAAACCATCAAACCATAACAACAATCTAGTCCTTAAGCATTCTCTAAGACTTAGTGAAATTACAAGTGTTTCTAGCATGCACGTCAACCTACAAGACTCAACATCACCTTAACGCTATCACTACACTCGCATCAACATCACAAATCAATTGGTAAAAGCAACGCAAAAGGGATCATGGTATATGCATGAGCTAAATGACATAATAAATAAAGCTAAAAATTAAAAATAAATTAAAAAAAACTATATGGAAAAAATATGCAATTATTATATAAACTAAACTATCATGAATATGCAACTATATGACACACACATAAAATATTCCTTAACTATCACCCCCAAACTTAAAATCTTCACTGTCTCCAGTGAAGGTAGTAGAAAGGAACACAGGGTATACCTACTCGGAGAGATCATCATCATCAACCTCAGAGGGTGGAGTATCAGGAGGCGGATACGCAGAGTCCTCACCAAAAATGGGCCACTGGATGTCATCTCCAAGGCCTCTAAAAGCAGTCCCAAGTATAAGGGTGAGCTCCTGAGCAAACGTGCTCTGCGTCTCGTACATAGCATCCATCCTCCTCGACAGCCTCCTATACTGGGCATCAGGTATCAGCCATCCCAGTACCCTCCTGAGCTTTAGAAGAACCTGCCTCATCAAGCCCTGGTCTCGCCATGGTAGCACCGCGTGCTGGACGCCCTCCTGTAAGACGGTAACCCAGCCCATGCTCCTCGGGCTCTCCACCAGTCCACTCCTGCATCGCATTCAGAGTCCCGGAATCAATAGGAGCGGCCGATAGCTGCAACTGCTCATGAGACGGCCACTGAACTCCCACTGCTCGGCAAAGCTTAGTAACAGTAGATGTATAAGGGATGTTCATGTGCTTCGCTCCCCTCAAAAACTTCAGAATTCCTTGGTAGATGAACTCACCAAGGTCCATATAGTACTCCTCATTCAAAATACCCCATAACAACTGTGCTCTCTCAACTGTAACCTCATGTGCATGTGAAGTCGGCAGAATATTAGCACAAATAAAGGCATTCCATGCACGGGCATACCTATTCATCGCAATCGCCAGAAAATGACGATACTCGTTAGTCCCATTCTTGAACGTCCAAACCATGCCCGACCTACAGAGAGTAGCACAAATCAAATCCAAGTCAAAATCTTTAGCAGTCTTCTCGTTCCAATTCTCCTCCGTGGGCTTCCTCTGTCGCTACCCAATCACACGGAGAATTGCCTCAGGGTGATAATCCACCGTCATCCCCCACACAACAGAAAACCCATTCTTTTCAGCCTTCGTATTCGCATAGAACTCGCGAACCACGCTCATCAGAACTGCCTCTAGTGACTCACAGAAATCGATCCAACCCTTCTCAGCAATCATTGACAACAACTCACCATCCCTCCCCGATGGTAAGAATCCCCTCTCCTTCAAGATCGACTTACCCAGAAGCCTAGTATACTCCTCCTCAGCAGCCCTATCAAACAAACGAGGCCTCGCAACAGTACCCCTTGAAGAATCAGCAGTAGGAACAGTGCTGCTGCTATCAATAGTACTGGATCTCTTGGGTGCCATTGAAACTGAGAAAAAAGTGTTTAAGATTTGTGTTTTTGAATACGGGAGAGAGTTTAAGGTTTGAAAGTGTATGGGGGAGTATATGGAATAGTTGTATGTATATATAGGGTAGAGATTAGGTTAAAATTTGATTAGGAGTGGGTTTGAGGGTTAAAAACGTGGGTAATGGGAAGATAATTCGTGGGTAGTGGGGTTGTGTTTGTATTTTTATGTTTTTTCTGATTTTTTCTGGATTTTTCTAAGGCTTAAAAAAAAATTCTGCCAGTCGGGCCCTGAGCGGTCGCTCAGCAAAGCTGAGCGGGCGCTCAGGGGTCTTCTGGAAAAATAATTTTCTTGCCCTGTTTTTCTGATTTTTTTTGGTTTTGGATAGGTTACGAACTTCTAAGGGTGCCTATAACAACAAATCATGGGTTGCCTCCCAAGAAGCGCTTCGTTTTCGTCATTAGCTTGACGTAACGTACATTACTCAAGTTGACAATAAAACGACACTAACCACTTCCCGGTTTGCCATGTCCCCATAGTAATGCTTCAAACGCTGACCATTAACCTTGAATGCTTGGCCCGGATCATTCTCAAAAATCTCCACCGCTCCATGTGAAAACACAGTTTTGACAATAAAAGGTCCAGACCACCTTGATTTCAACATTCCAGGAAAAAGTCGGAGACGAGAGTTGAATAAGAGAACTTGCTACCCCGGCACAAATGACTCAGGATATAGCTTCCTGTCGTGCCACCTTTTCACTTTTTCCTTGTACATTTTGTTGTTCTCGTACGCTTGGAGTCGAAATTCATCAAGTTCATTTAGCTGAAGCATTCGCTTCTTCCCAGCTGCATCTAGATCAAGGTTCAACTTCTTTAACGCCCAATAGGCTTTATGCTCAAGCTCCGCAGGTAAATGACATCCCTTACCATACACAAGTTGAAACGGGGACATCCCAAGTGGAGTTTTGTATGCTGTTCTGTAAGCCCAAACAGCTTTATCGAGCTTTAAAGACCAATCCTTCCTTAACGGATAAACAACTTTCTCTAGAATGCGCTTGATCTCTTTATTAGACACTTCCGCTTGACCATTCATTTGCGGATAATAGGCAGTAGCAACACGATGATTCATATTGTAGCGCTGCATCATAGAAGTGAACTTACGGTTGCAGAAATGCGACCCCTCATCACTTATGATTACTCGTGGCGTTCCAAACCTTGTGAAAATCTGCTTATGAAGAAAATTCAACACTACCTTTGCATCATTCGTCGACAGAGCTTTGACTTCTACCCATTTTGAGACATAATCGACTACCAACAAGATGTACTGATTATTGCAGGACGAGACAAATGGTCCCATGAAATCGATTCCCCAAACATCAAAGACCTCGACTTCAAGCATCACATTTAACGACATCTCATCCTTCCTCGTAAGATTCCCCACTCTTTGGCAATGATCACACCTTAAAACGAACTAATGAGCATCCTTAAACAAAGTAGGTCAGAAAAAACCTGCTTGCAGAATACGAGCTGCCGTCTTCTCACCACCATAATGTCCACCATAAACTGTGGAGTGGCAGTCTCGTAATATCCCCTCCGTCTCACAGAATAGGATACATCTCCTGATGATCTGGTCAGCTCCCTGTCTAAAACAATACGGTTCATCCCACATATACCACTTCACCTCATGCAGAAACTTCTTCTTTTGAGTTGTATTCATATTAGGAGGCATTATATTGCTGATAAGATAGTTCACAATATCTGTGAACCATGGCTCTTCCTCCTGAACTGCGAACAACTGCTCATCCGGAAAAGATTCGTTGATCAATGTCTTATCATGTGAAGTAGACTCGGGATTTTCCAATCTAGAGAGATGGTCAGCTACTTGATTCTCAGTACCTTTTCGATCCTTGATCTCTAACTCAAATTCCTGTAGCAAGAGCACCCAACGAATGAGTCTAGGCTTCAAATCCTTCTTGGAAACCAAATAGCGAATGGCCGCATGATCAGTGAACACTATCACCTTTGTCCTAAGAAAATAAGATCAAAATTTTTCGAAACCAAAGACTATAGCCAAGAGCTCCTTCTCAGTAGTGGTGTAGTTCATTTGGGCTCCATTTAGAGTCTTACTAGTATAGTAGACCACATGAAAGAGATTATTCTTGCGCTGCCCAAGAACTGCGGCCACCGCATAATTACTCGCATCACACATCATCTCAAAAGGCTCTGTCCAATCAGGTGTCGTAATAACTGGTGCAGTTATCAAACTCTTCTTGAGAGTCTCGAATGCCGTCAAGCATTCATCATCGAATTTGAAAGGCACATCCTTCTCGAGCAAGTTGCACAACGGCTTAGATATCTTCGAAAAGTCCTTGATGAAATGCCGATAAAAACACGCATGACCAAGAAAACTACGGATTCCTTTCACAGAAATAGGTGGTGGAAGATTTTTAATGACTCTCACCTTGGCTTTGTCCACCTCAAGACCCTTGCTAGAGACCTTATGCCCAAGAACAATGCCTTCACGCATTATAAAGTGACGTTTTTCCCAATTGAGCACCAAATTAGTTTCCACACACCTTTTGAGCACTACACGAAGATTATTCAAACATTCATCATACGAATATCCAAAGACGGAGAAGTCGTCCATGAACACCTCTACATTATTTCCAATCATATCAGAGAATATAGCCATCATACATCTCTGGAAAGTGGCCGGTGCGCCACATAAGCCAAACGGAACTCTGTGAAAAGCAAACATGCCAAATGGACAAGTGAAGGTAGTCTTTTCTTGATCCTCTGGTGCAATACAAATCTGATTATACCCCGAATAACCATCCAGAAGACAATAATACTCATGACCGGCCAACCTGTCAAGCATCTGATCAATAAATAGAAGAGGGAAGTTATCTTTCCTCGTGGCCTTGTTCAACTTTCTGTAGTCCATGCATACCCTCCATTCTGTGACTGTTCGAGTGGGGTTGAGTTCGTTCTTCTCATTTGCTACCACAGTAATACCTCCTTTCTTAGGTACACATTGCACGGGGCTCACCCAAGAACTGTCAGAAATATGATATATGATTCCTGCATCCAGCCACTTCAGAATTTCTTTCTTCACCACTTCTTTCATGATAGGATTAAGTCTTCGCTGTTGCTCAACAGTCGGCTTACTACCCTCCTCTAGCAGAATTTTATGCATGCAGTACGAAGGGCTGATCCCTTTGATGTCTGCTATAGTCCATCCGATAGCCGATTTGAATTCTCTCAAGATCCTCAAGAGCTTGTCCTCCTCACTACCTAAAAGGTCAGATGCAATAATAACAGGTAAAGTAGATGCATCACCTAAAAAAGCATACCTCAAGTGTTTAGGCAATGGTTTAAGCTCCAAGGTAGGTGCTTCCTCAATAGATGGTTTGAGCTTTCCTTCAGCATTTTTGAGGTCAGAAGTACCAAGAAATTCAAATGGCATATCTAGCTTTCGCCTCCAAGGAGAAGCATTTAGATATTGTAGTTGCTCATTGCCACCTTCATCATCACTGTCAAAGTCCCCCACTAAGGCTTTCTCTAATGCATCAGACATTAGCATATGATCAAGTTCTGAAGTAACCACATAATCAATCAAATCCACCTTTAAGCACTACTCGTCTTCTGTAGGGAATTTCATCGCTTTGAATATATTGAATGTCACATCCTGATCCTGCACCCTCATAGTAAGTTCACCTTTCTGCACATCTATCAAGGTATGGCCTGTAGCCAAGAATGGTCTCCCCAAGATTATGAGAATCTTCTTATCTTCCTCAAAATCCAGAATAACAAAGTCTGCAGGAAAGAAGAGCTTATCCACCTTTACTAGCACATCCTCCACTATGCCTCATGGGTATGTAATAGAACGATCAGCCAATTGTAGAGACATGTAGGTGGGCTTTGGATTAGGCAAATTCAACTTTTTGAAGATAGACAACGACATCAGATTGATGCTTGCTCCCAAATCACACATGCACTTGTCAAAAGAAAACTTGCCAATGGTGCAAGGAATGGTGAAGCTACCTGGATCTTTAAGCTTTGGAGGTAATTTTTGTTGCAACACAGCACTGCACTCTTCCGTTAGAGCAACAGTCTCAAGGGCATCTAGTTTCACCTTCCTTGAAAGAATACTCTTCATAAATTTCGCATAACTAGGCATTTGCTCCAGAGCCTCAGCGAAAGGTATATTGATGTGAAGTTTCTTGAACACCTCCAGAAACTTACCAAACTGCTTATCCAGCTTTTGTTGTTGCAATCTCTTAGGGAAAGGTGGTGGAGGATAGAGCTATTTCTTCCCTGTATTACCCTCAGGCAGGGTGTGTTCAACAGTAGTCTTCTTTAGTTCCGCCGCTTTCTCCTTTTGCTTAGCTTCTTCATCACCAACTTCAGCTTTTCCGTCTTTTGCTTTTTCAGCATCAGCAACATTTCCAGACCTTAAGGTAATAGCCTTGACTTGCTCTTTAGCTTCCTTTCTACCTGGCACTTCAATATCACTGGGAAGTGTGCCAGGTTGACGATTGAGCACTGCATTGGCTATTTGACCGATTTTATTTTCCAAGGTTTTGATAGAAACAGCCTGACGTTTGCACAACAGCTTGAGTTCCTCGAAATCAGCACTAGAAGGTGGAGTTGCACCTCCTTGTTGAGGATATGATTGCCTTTGAGCATAATGCCGTGGTTGCTGGAATCCAGGTGGATTAAACTATTTACTTACGCCTTGCTGATATGGTTGCTGAATAGCATTCTGATTATTACTCCAGCTGAAATTTGGATGATTTCTGTTGTTAGGATGATAAGTAGCTGGCACAGGCTGCTGCGGTCGCTGATAATTGTTCACATACTGAACAGATTCATTAACAAGAGAACACTGATCCGTAGCATGAGAACCTGCACAAAGCTCACAGACCATAACTATCTGATTGACTCCATAGGTGGCTAAAGAATCGACCTTCATAGACAGCGCTAGGAGCTGCGCTGCAATAGCTGTAGCTGCATCAACTTCCAAAATACCTGATACCTTCCCAAGCATCATCCTTTGAGTTGAGTTTTGATGCTCATTTGCAGCCATAGTCTCAATAAGATTATAAGCCTCAGTATAGCTTTTGGCCCACAAGGCGCCTCCAGCTGCTGCATCGAGCATGGGCCGAGATTGGGCCCCCAAACCATTATAAAAACCAGTGATCACCATCCAATCTGGCATACCATGATGCGGACACTTTCTCAACATCTCCTTGTAGCGCTCCCAAGCTTCGCACATAGATTCTGTAGGTTGCTGCGCAAACTAAGTAAGAGCACTCCTTATAGCCGCAGTTTTCTCCATTGGATAGAACTTCACCAGAAACTTCTGCGCAAGATCTTGCCAAGTAGTGATGGACCCTGCTGGTTCAGAATGTAACCAATCCTTAGCTTTATCCCTCAGTGAGAATGGGAAAAGCCTCAGCTTGATAGCCTCATCAGTCACACCATTATATTTGAAAGTACTACAGATCTCGACAAAATTCCTGATGTGCATGTTGGGATCTTCAGTAGCAGCACCTCCAAAAGAAACAATTCTGCACCATTTGAATAGTACCCGACTTGATTTCAAAAGTGTTAGCCTAAATAGCCGGGTGAAGGATGCTTGACTGAATGTCATCAATTTTAGGCCGAGAAAAGTCCATAAGAGCTGGATCTGCCGGAACTATACGATCACCCATGATTACTGGTTCTTTTTGCTCACTTTCTGTATCCGAATCTTCAAAATCTATCTTCTCCAGAATACCAAGAACTTCGTCTGTCTCCTCAGCCGTATCTAAAGTCCTCTTGCGAGTGCGAGAACGTGTTTGCATAAACGCTCGCTAAAGTACCTGAAATATAAACGGAAACAATAAGTAACATGTCTTAATCAATGAGTCCTAATGACCACTGATGGTAAGTACATAAACTAAACAAATAGCGGCTCCAAAAACTTGTTAGGGCGAAAACACGCGCTAATAATACACGCAAGTATACGCGTTCGCAAGTAATATAGAATACTTTCTAGTTCGTTCCCACAGAGACTCCGACTAATTATGTTCAATTAACACTCACTCATCAATGTATAATTACTTCTCAATGTCAAGACAATAACACTTAGATTTGATTAACTAACTATTAACTACAATTAACTACGAGAATTAAACACTTAATTGACACTTGAATTAACAATATTAAAACACACATGAGATCACAACTTCATTACTACTTCCTTCAATAGTTATTGTTATTACCCTTAGCATGTAACGGTGATGATATTAATCGAACAACACTAAACTGATAAAAGCCAACTTTCGTTGTACTAATACCATTCTACCAAATATCCACAATTAAGATAGAAGTTGAATAGGCATCAATTATGTTGAGACCCTATATGTCTACAGAATTTGACAACATAACGATTTAAGCACAAGTTATTCCTTAAGATTACACAGGGCAAGTAAAACGGTTAGAGTTACCCACTAATCATGCGTACACATACATGAACCTATGCTAGCATGGCAAGTTCTAAACCTCAAGATCCACCGTCGCTTCACAAGAGATTAACACCTTATCTTATATGTTCGTGACACACATAAGACGAATAAGTACAACCAATACTAGATATCATACAATCATCACACACCAAGGTATTAAACAACTAACTAAAGAATTCCATATTAAATCCGTTATGACCCTATGATTACGATTAGCCCATAATAGAACTCATCGTCACCATGGGTTCATATAAAAACATGATTATAACACACGAGAATAATTAAATAAACTACTTATATTAAACCAGAGTACGTCACAAGAGTAAATAGGTTCAAAGTAAAGAAAACTAGCATCCAACGTTACAACGAAATAAAGAATCACAAGAAAATATGCTTCTTCTTCGTTGCGATGTGCTAAAACGGTCTTCTTCCTTATCTCACTCTTCGATTGATACTACGATTCAACCCCACGTGAAACGTCTCTGAAAACTACTTATATAGGAGTCCCATAAAACCCAACTATCTCAGAAGTTGGAAGCTTAACAGAATCAGGAGTCTAAAAATAATATTTTTAATTTACGTCCCTGAGCGGCCGCTCAGCAATCCTGAGCGGGCGCTCAGCTTGCTAAGCGGTCGCTCAGCAAAGCTGAGCGGGCGCTCAGACCCCTTTTGGAAAAAACTCTGTTTTTGCTCCCGTTCTTTGCTGCATTCTGCTCCTATCTTCCCACTTGCAATGCCAAACACATGCCAAGGCTTATTCTTGACGAAATCTCTCTACAAATGTAAGTAACACCCTGAAATGCACAAACACTAGAAAAACGCATCAAATACACAAAATACTTGATTTCAAGACACCAATTCAAGCCATTATAAGACGTTCTAAGTGGTATAAAATGCCACTTATCATTATCCTCATTGGATTGAATAGTCACAGAAACATTCATATCACTATCAGAGTTTAGAAATTCACATCAGACAACAATCAACACTTAGAAAATTTCAATTTAAGCACAAAATACACAAAGATAGTAATATCTGTAAATTCTGATCATAAAGTCTGATGTATCAAAACATAAACTAAGCAAATTTAGAGAAAGAACCTGAAACCATTCCAAGTTCATTTACCAATCTTGTAAAAGTAGCTTCATACAGTGGTTTTGTGAAGATATCTGCTAGTTGTTGATCTGTTGAAACAAAGTGCAATTCCACTGTACCCTCCATCACATGTTCCCTTATGAAGTGGTACCTAATGCTGATGTGCTTTGTCATTGAGTGTTGAACTGGATTACCTGTCATAGCAATAGCACTTTGATTATCACAGTAAATAGGGATTTTAGAATATGTTAACCCATAATCCAGTAACTGATTCTTCATCCACAGAATCTGTGCACAACAGCTTCCTGCAATAATGTATTCTGCTTCTGCAGTTGATGTGGAAATTACTTTTGTTTCTTGCTAAACCAAGAAACCAATCTGCCTCCAAGAAATTGGCAGCTTCCACTTGTGCTTTTCCTGTCAATTTTGCATCCTGCAAAATCTGCATCTGAGTAACCTATTAGTTTAAAGTCTGATTCTCTAGGATACCATAATCCTAGATCAGCTGTATTCTTAAGGTACTTAAAAATTCTTTTCACAGCTGTTAAGTGAGGTTCTCTTGGATCTGCTTGAAATCTTGCACAAAGACAGGTAGCATACATGATATCAGGTCTACTTGCAGTTACATAGAGTAGTGAGCCAATCATACCTCTGTAATTAGTAATATGTACTGATATACCAGTATCCTTATCCAATTTTGTTGCAGTGGCCATAAGTGTGGATGCACTTGAACAGTCTTGCATTCCAAATTTCTTCAACAAATTTCTGATGTACTTAGATTGACAAATAAAAGTCCCTTCTTCATTCTGCTTGACTTGAAGGCCCAGAAAATAGCTAAGTTCTCCCATCATACTCATTTGATATCTTGACTGCATTAGCTTGGCAAACCTTTTACACAGTCTGTCATTTGTAGAACCAAAAATGATATCATCAACATATATTTGCACCAAAAGTAAGTCATTTCCATGGTTGAGATAGAATAATGTTCCGTCAATTGTCCCTCTGTTAAATCCACTTTCCAGAAGAAACTGAGCTAATGTCTCATACCATGCTCTTGGAGCTTGCTTAAGGCCATAAAGTGTTTTATCAAGTATGTAGACATGGTGAGGAAATTTTGAATATACAAAACCTGGAGGTTGTTCAACATATACTTCTTCTTCCAATTCTCCATTAAGAAAAGCACTTTTTACATCCATTTGAAAGACTGTAAACTTTTTGTGAGCAGCATTAGCCAAAAATATCCTTATGGCTTCCAATCTAGCAACTGGTACAAATGTTTCATCATAATAAATTCTCTCATGTTGAGAGTATCCTTTTACAACCAGCCTTGCTTTATTCCTTGTAATTATGCCATCACTATCAGTTTTGTTTCTGAACACCCACTTTGTACCAACAACTGATCTGTTCTTTGGTCTTGGCACTAGGGTCCAGACATTATTTCTTTCAAATTCATTTAACTCTTCCTGCATTGCTTGCACCCAATCATCATCTTGAAGAGCTTCTTCCACTTTCTTTGGTTCAGCCTGAGAAAG